>NW_017306765.1:912224-1010476 GCF_000935625.1 Nanorana parkeri | reverse complement strand
AGAGGGAACAGACTCTGCTATGTAGCAATACTTCAACAATATATTAGTAATACTTCAGCAAGGATTTAAACATTTTATCCACATCTTCCACTTTATCTGTTAATTCTCTTATCCTTCTTCTCCTGCCTGTTCTGTCTCATATAGGGTTCACTTTGGGACCATGGATCCCATTGGGGTATACATCTATACATCGGTTTAGGTGGATCTGGCCAATTTTCTATCTCCACAGATGGTAGTTCAGTGTGGGACAGAAATGTTTGTAGATCTTCTGGTGAATGGGTGACAAATGTCCGGCCATTTTTTTTAACACTTAGATGGAAGGGGAACCCCCACTGATATTGAATTCCTGCTTCCCGTAATTTTTGCGTTACCGGGCGCATAGCCCTTCTCTTTGCTAATGTCCTTCGTGAGATATCAGGAAAAAGCGAGATCCGGGCCCCCCTATACTCCATGTCACCCCCCTCTCTTGATTTGCGCATTAATAGATCCTTATGGTGCAACATGAGGGCAATCAGTCGGGAACTCCTGGCGTCACTCTCAATCTAGTGCAGAGAGTTAGGAGTTGAAGACATCATGAGCCCGTTTTCTTCCTATGAGAATGTATAGGGTAAAGCTTGAATTTTTAGCGGGTAGAGGGAAAGGTATTACTTCATACCTTACAATGAAGCACTAGCGGGTACACATATAAGCAGCGTTTAAGCGGAATAAGCCCCCAGAGGCAACAGCCCCAATGGTTGTATAAAATACGCACGGCAGAGCCCAGTATGAGGTTTAAGCTACAGTCCGGTACAATGCAATTGCAAGTTGCTAGGCAGGTTATACCACAGGTTAAGTAGTAGACTATTATACCAGCACAGCTATTCAAGCATATGAGTTATATAACGATTCTTTATAATAGCTGAGGTGGGTATTCCAGGCAGAGGACGCTTTAGCTTTGAGGCTGAGAACTCCAGTAGGGCTGCAGGTATGGTCCGTTTCTGGAGGGGGTCTACTGTGGCGACTTCCGGCGGGTTCAGGCTGCAGGATGAGTGCACTGGTGGGGTTGCCGGCGTTCGGGGATAGCAGGTGTGAGATCCAGAATTAGCGAACACCTTGCCATACCCCCGAACCGGCTTTTAAGGAATTGCGGAAGTGCGGCTGGGAGGAGCCTCACGCCACTCACAGCACTTCCGCGTTCCACCGTGGAGCGCAGCGGCGCCGCAGATATGTCACATCACGAGACATATCATCCATCGCCATCCTGGGCCTCAGAGCTCGGTGTGCACGCACAAATTCGATGGGGGAATCCAGAGGCCTCTCCAGCAGGTCATTAAACAACCTGAGGAGGGTGGTGGGGACCGCGTCAGGCATGACGGATTCCGGGAGGCCGCGGACCCTTATGTTAGACCGGCGGCCCCGGTTGTCCAGGTCTTCCAGCTGGCGTCTCATTGTGATAAGAGAGTGAGAGGTGGTCTCTTGTTGGGAGTGGAGCCTTCGGATGGCTACATCTCTGGCCGCGCCAGCCTTCTCATCCACGGTCAGCCTGCGTCCGATGTCTTGGATGTCATCCCGCAGTTCAGTCACCGCGGAGTGCAGGGTTGTTTTAATGTCTTCTGCGATGGAGGATAGGTCGGACGCGTGCACGGACTCGCCGTCTGGATCCGGTAGGGCGGGAGGGGTCTTGCGGGAGGGGGCGTCCGCCATGTTGGATGGTGGCATCTCTGAGGCCTCGTGGTGCTGGGAGCGGAACATGTCCGGTACCTGCTTGGTTTGTTGGTTCCCTTGTGACGAGGGTATTTTCGCCGTCTGGCTAGGTGCTGCAGAAGCTGATTTTGGGTTGCAGGTGGTCAGGAGCTCCGGAGTTAAGCGGCCATCTTGCTTGCCGCTGAAACCATGCCAGGATTTGAGTCAAGATTTGACCCTTGATGATACTAAAGGCCAAATGCTGACCCAGACTGGACTAGAGAAAAGACAGGATTCTTCCCACAGGGTACTTCCTAGCCTCGCATCTAGGGTTACCACCTGTCCGGGATTCACCCGGACAGTCCAGTTTTTGAGTCCTGTGTCCAGGTTTCAGGCCAGCTGACACCCGGACATAAGACACTAAGTGCCGAAACTTAAAATTTTTTGCCAGATGCGGCTGCCTGAGGTCCAGTGCTTGCTGGAGACCTTTGCAGCCTTCCTATGAGCCACAGGTGCCTGTAAACATCTCCATCTTCCTGACACCATGCCTCTGGACCCCTGGAGAGACACCACACAGCCCGCACAGCACTCCTGAAAGCCTGCATTGCCCACCTGGGACCCTACACAGCCACATGAGTGCCCACATAGCCCACCTGAGAGCCTGCATAGCCCACCTGAGAGTCCGCACAGCCACCTGAAAATTAATGCATGCAGCGCCAGAGTGTTCGGGTTTTACTTGAAGAAAAGGTGGCAACCCTACTCGCATCATGTAAAATAGGATTTCCAGGTGCGATTGCAGAAGTCAACTTCCTAGCTTTTATGAGCATAGGGTTGACGGAATACACTAGGCCCCTGTTACTTTAGGACCTGGACTTAATCAGTCAAGCCATTAAAGTCAGCAACTGAGAAGCAGAATGTTTGATCGGCCCCTGACACTGAAGATCTGGACAATCTGGAAGGGCCCATAGAGAGTCTGCTAGGAGTCTGAGAATGTCTGAGTATCACATAATATTGGGCTTGTTCGTTGCAATGAAGATCACTAAAACGCCCTCCATCTCAATCCTGCTAAGAAGATGAGGAAGGTGCTTCAGAGGGGAAAAGGCATAGATCAGACTGAACTGATTCCACTCACCAGAGCCACTGCTGAAAAGGCCCAAGTAACCCTGCTTTTGCTGACAAACCTGTCTAGTTTGTTGTTGAACCTAGATGCCAGGAGGTCCACATCTGGCATCCCCCATATGTGATAAAGAGCTCGAAACACATCTGGGTCAGGAGACCTTCACCTGGAATACAGATGTTAATGACCTGAGAAAGTGTGCCTGCTGATTTTCCACACCTGGAATGTGTACAGTGGTCAGTGTGAAGTTATGCCCAAGCCAGAGTCAGGTCTGCTTCTTTTTGAGCTGCTCAACTTCTGGTGCCTCTCTGATGGTCAGACAGGGTTCAAAAGGTCCAGCACAGATGGGACAGCCATATTGCCCTGAGTTTCAGGATTTTGATTGGAAACCAAGCGTTCTTCTTTCCTTCCTTCCTGATCAAGTCCACTGCACCGAAAGGGCATTCAGGACTCCTCCCCAGCCTGACGGCCTGCTATCCATTGTGAGCACTAGGGATGCACCGATACCGATACAAGCATCGGTATCGTGCAAATACTCCAATACATAAAGCGAGTACCTGTGCCGCGTCCGCCATCTTCAGGGACCCGAATCCGCCGCACACAGGACCTCCATCGCGTCTTCAATTAAGCAAGATGGCCGCGACCTCCTCTGTCATCATCCAATCAGCGGGAGAAGAGGTCAGAATAGAGCAGATGTCACAGCCTAGTCATCTGCCTCATTCTGATCTCTTCTACCGCTGATTGGCCAAGGGGCGGACTGACCATACGGGCATTTAGGCACGGCACGGAGAAGACTACAGGCTGCACCAGACTCTCCCTGGACGGCCGAGCGTCCCGTTGCTGTCATCCAGATGGCCGAGGTGAGCAGCAGCGGTGCCCCCCCCCCCCCCCCCCAGATAGTGTTGTGTCATGCTGGATGGAGGGTGGACCTACCGCCGGCTGCACAAGAGCCTGAGGCTGAGGGGGCCCCACTGAGGTCCCGTCCCAGGCCCCCCACGAGAGGATTTTTTTTCGTATCTTTTTTCTTTAAAGGAGAACTATGGGGTTAGGGGTTTTCCCCATAGTTCTCCTTAGGGTAACGGGAGGACACAAACTAGCTTCCTCCTGTCACCCTAAGCTGAGAAGCCGCAGCTGAAGCGGATCCCGACAATTATGTCTGGATCCGCCCAGCTGCGTGAGTGACAGCTGGCTCTGCCTATCTAGGCGCAGAGCCAGCTGTACCCGCCCCCTCCCCCGTCCGTTCCGCCAGTCAGCGCTGGCAGATCGGAGCGGGGAGAGGGGAATCCAGCCCCTCCCCCTGTCACGGCAGAGAGCCGTGACAGGATCGAGAGGTGAGCGAACGCCGGTATGTGTTTGCTCACCTCCCGATCTACTGAGCCGACCTGTGACAGTCTCATTGTCACAAGTCGGCTAGAACTATGAGGTGAGTGAAAAGCACTCACCTCATAGTTCTCCTTTAAAAAAAAAAAAAATCTTGCATTCTTATGTGAATATTGTATTCTTATATTACAGTGTAAGCATCACTAGAGGATTTCTACTATTTACAAAAACCAGACTGTAACCTGGAGAGCTGGATCCCATCGCTGGTATGTGAACTTAATGCCTTGATTTTTTTTTTATGAGCTAGAAATGGGGGGAATTTTAATCTTTTAGGCTCCATTCACATATAGGGTTTGCGTTTCCCACGTGGTCTTCCGCACGGGACGCAAACGTTATATGTGAAACAAATGCATGATTCCGCTCCTTTGTGGCCATTATATAGTTACGAACGCACGGAATCTGCCGGATTAATGCACTTGCACTATTTTGGGGGCTACGTGGTTTCCGCAATAGTCTGAAGAATGCACATTAAAGTGCATTTTTTTTTCTGCTTAGTGTGGCTCCGCACGTATTCGTACAGCTGACTTTTCACGGACAGCCGCCCGTGCATAGTCACATCTCCATGTCTTTTTTTTAATATTATAAATGTTATAATATTTAAAAAAAGACATTGAATAATTAAATTAATATTTATCATGCCATTGCTAACTAAGGCTTGTATCCCCCTAGTGGGGAAAAAAGATTATCACATGTCCAGACTCCAGAACAGTGTATTATTGTATAGTGTGGAACAGCTGTAGCCAATTCTGCATACCTGGCTTTATATTATAAAGTTCTTATAATATAAAGCCAGGTATGCAGAATTGGTAATAGCTGTGCCACACTACACAGTGTTCATGTTCTTCATAATATTAAGAAACTGACCTAAAATCATGATTTTGTATTGCTTTAGAAAAAATGTGACCTGTCCCTTTAAGAAAAAGTAGCGGTAATTGGTATCGGCGAGTACTTGAAAAAAAGTATCGGTACTCGTACTCGGCCTTAAAAAAGTGGTATCGGTGCATCCCTAGTGAGCACCTTACAGGTCATTGGGAGAAATATTTCCCTGAGTCCAGCACTGGATTGGAATCCATCATGCAAGGGCAAGCCTGGTTTTGCAGGACAGGCGTATGTGGCAATCCATAGACTGAGTTTGTTTGTCCCACCATGACAAAATGTTGAGTTGGTCTGGAGTGGAAGTGGCCCATATGATACTGCCTTGAAGGAGGCTACCAAAAATCCCAGAACCTTCATGCAAAAGCGAGTGGCTTGCTGGCTCCTGGACTGTAGGTTCCATACATAGGAGCAAAGAAACCAGAGTTTGGTCTGGGTAAGGAAAACTTTGGATAGGGTGGTATCCAAGATTAGGTCCAGATTCTGGACCAATTGTTTCTTCAGCAGAAGATTGTCCAGGTATCTCAGATGCCTTGAGAGCAAAGTAGACCTAAACCAGTTGATGAAGACTCGAAATGCCATGGACAGACCAAGGGGAAAAGCAACAAAGTAGTAGTATTGCGAGTCTGCGGCAAAAAGCAGATGAAGATGTTAATAAGGTGGTAAAATGGGGATGTCCAAGTAGGCATCCTTAATCTGCATGGAGGCCAGAAAATACGCTGGTTGAAGGGAAGGAATAACTGACCTGGCAGATTCCATGCTAAATTTTGTTTAGCCCAAAGAAATCTGTTGGGGGTATTTAGATAAGCAATGGGGTGAGTGCAGCAGGTTCAAATAGAACTAATTGATCCTTTCCCCTTCCTGAATAGGAACTATGACCCCCTGAGAAAGGAGCTAGTAGAGAGCAAAATATAAATCTGTCCACCATAGTGGGGAGAATGGCAAGCTTTACAGCATAGGATGGGATCGAGACAGAGACCTAGTTTGTAGCCACTGGACACGATATTCTGGATCCAAGCATCTAAGATCTCATGGGACCAGATGGTAGCAAAGGCCAACATGCATCCCCAACTCTGACAAGTGGGGGCGTCTACTCATTAGGAGAAAGGCTTTGCAGTTTGCGGGTTTGGAGGTCCAGGTCTTACAGTGGTACTGAGTCCTGGCCTTAGGCTTGGACCCAGAGGCCTAAGAAAAACAAAAGGAACTCTTCACTTCTGGAGCTAAAGGCTTTTTCCTGCAGGAGCTTTGGCCTTCTTTTTCTGGGGTAAAAGTGTACTATTTCCCTCATCCTTCCGTGGTCACCAAAGAGGCATTCCCCATCAAAGGGCATCCTTACAAAGCTCTTCTTGCACAGAGTTCAACAGACCAACATTTAGGCAAGAGAATCCTTTGCATATGTTTACATAGTTAGTCAGGTTGAAAAAAGACAAGCCCATCGAGTTCAACCTATAAAGATGAGAAAAAAAAGAAGAAAAGCCTAACACAGAACGCTATGCCCGCAGTTGATCCAGAGGAAGGCAAATCCCCCCCTCCCCCCCCTGTAAAGCATCGTTCAATTTTCTCCAACAGGGGGAAAAAATTCCTTCCTGACCCCATAAGGCAGGGAATGGCCAAACTCCGGCCCTCCAGCTGTGGTGAAACTACAAATCACATTAAGCATCTCTCTCCCGGAGTCATGTCTGTGAGAATCTTGCAAAGCCTCATGGGATTCGTAGTTCCACCACAGCTGGAGGGCCGCAGTTTGGCCACCCCTGCCATAAGGCAATCGGATATTCCCTGGATCAACAATCTCCGGGGCTTAAATATACCTATATAAATATAAGCTCTCCTGTACCTGTAGATAGTTACTCTAGCTACCACTCTTATCCATAACTTATTACAAAAAGTGGTACTGGGTACATCTGATTTGTTCCAGTGCCAAGTCTAGAACACAGTTCTGATCCTTGTATGTGCATCTTTGTCAGAACCTGGACAAACTTATGGACTACACACAAACTAGAACAGAGATGATTCTCTCCGCATGGTTGAGGAAATCTTCTATCGTGTATATTAGCATCTTTACTAGCTTCAGAAACGTGGACAAATATGTCATTAGGTTATAGTCAGGGACCTAGACAGCCGTCATTGGATACTAGGAACGGTTTTGTTTAGACTGGAGTTACTCTTTAATAACAGCTATATATACACAAGGGAAAGAAAATAGAAACTAGATCACGCAGAGGAATTCAACACCAACCGAAAGGAGATTCATCCTGGATATTTGGCGAAGTGTATTCCCGAATTCATCAACACCGTAACATAGGACCCTAGGAAAGAGTTTAAGATTTGAAGAATGGATCCAAGCCATGTCTTTGGACTAGAATGCCAGGGTCTGGCAGACCGACATGGCCACAACAGCAGGTTGAAGAGCAGGGCCAACTAAGAACAACAAGGCCATAAGGAGGGCCCTTACCTATGAACACAGGCTATATTAATTATAGGAAATGGCTGGGTCTACAACCGGGCCTGCCCATTTCTTCAAGAACACAGACTGTAAGAGCAAGTGTGCCAAAAAGCTGTTTGCAGACTAGGGCATTTTCAGGGAAGTTAGGCTAGTGACCTTTTGGATGGTCAAAAGCAGGTTACTTTAAGGCAAGGCATGCACGAGCTGCGTCAATAAGAATACAGATGGTACCCTTCAGTTGCGGAGGAATATATGCAGAGTGGGCCTCATCGAGTTGCCTGAATCTGACAAGGGATCATGCTGTGGGGCTAGAGAGGCCTCTGAGGAGGGTAGCAACTCAGATTGGGGACAGCAGTCTGTATTAATTGAATCAGATGTGACTTGGGTTGCCACCTGTCCAGGATTCACCCGGACAGTTCGGGTTTTGAATGCTGTGTCCAGGTTTCATGGCAGCAGAAACCCAGGACACAAGATGTCAGGCAGACAGGGGCAACCAAAATTAGAATAGGGGCTACTGGCCCCCCACTGAAAATAGTCTCTACTGTGATATTTACATTTGAACAAGCCACGACTCATTCTCCCACAAAAATGTCTGCGCGTTGCTGGAGTGTTCGGATTTCGCTTGAAGAAAAGGTGGCAACCCTAGATGTGACAGACACAATCCCCCCCCCGAGCTGTTTGCTGAATGTGAGCTGGCTTGGCCCCGCCCATTTCCCTTGAGCCTATGAACCACTGTGGAAGTTGAAGTAACAACCCCTTACGGATACTCACCGACCAGTCTGAGTTGCTACCTTCCTCAGAGGCCTCTCTAGCCCCACAGCATGATGTCAGATTCAGGCAACTCGATCAGGCAAAACTGAAGGATACCATCTGTATTCTTATTGACGCAGCTCGTGGGGCTAGAGAGGCCTCTGAGGAGGGTAGCAACTCAGATTGGGGACAGCAGTCTGTATTAATTGAATCAGATGTGACTTGGGTTGCCACCTGTCCAGGATTCACCCGGACAGTTCGGGTTTTGAATGCTGTGTCCAGGTTTCATGGCAGCAGAAACCCAGGACACAAGATGTCAGGCAGACAGGGGCAACCAAAATTAGAATAGGGGCTACTGGCCCCCCACTGAAAATAGTCTCTACTGTGATATTTACATTTGAACAAGCCACGACTCATTCTCCCACAAAAATGTCTGCGCGTTGCTGGAGTGTTCGGATTTCGCTTGAAGAAAAGGTGGCAACCCTAGATGTGACAGACACAACCCCCCCCCCGAGCTGTTTGCTGAATGTGAGCTGGCTTGGCCCCGCCCATTTCCCTTAAGCCTATGATCCACTATGGGTGGTGAAGTAACAACCCCTTAGGGATACTCACCGACCAGCTTTTTAGAGCGGGAAGGGTGTGCCTCTTGTGACCAGTCACTGTAGGCAGAGGGGCTCAGTACATCCAAGTAGCGCTGCTCTGTGATCTTTCCTGGCAGGCAGGGGACAGAGGAGCAGCCTGTCAGCATTCATGGTGGGTGTGCAGGCGTGTAAGGTGACTGCGAAGGCATCCGAGTGGCCCCAGGCCACAGCCTGGGCAGGCTAAGTTAAGTAGAAAAGGCACCAAATTAAAATGTAAAATGTGCCAGGCTGACTGAAGCCACAGGCTGCGGCTGAATGAGTCGCAGCCAGTGTTAACTCCTATGGGACCAGAGTGCCACAGCACACTAGACTCTTAAAAAGGACTGAAGCCCTAGCTTACCCTGAACTTATAGTCCCCCTTCAGACAAGGGAGCATTGTAAAGCACAAGATCTTTGCTCTCCTGGTGGGCTCACCCCCTGTTGGCTTTTCAGGGATAGTGTAACACCAGGAATTAATGTCACGGCCCTAAACTTGGACAGCTAACTTAATGTAATGCGCTATGTGCCTAGGTGAGCCCCTAATGCGAGCTCCAGTGCCCAGTGCAAACATTAGAGGCTGGCCCCCATCTTCCTCCAGGCCGGGTCTGAGTATGGTCCCCCAAAGCTCAAAGAGGAGTCAACCAATCCGGAAAGCTGTAAAAAATAGGAGCCACAGTGGCTATGTAGCAGCTAGAATCTTGCTAGGAGAGTCTTCGTAAAATCAGTCGAAAAGGAAGAAGAACATTTTTTTTTCTTGTCTCAGAGCAGAGAGATGTCCATCTCCTAAGAACACAAAAAAAAATAATTGAGGCTTGCTGGCAGTGGCAGGGGTTATATAGGGCTGCCCTTACAGCACTGTTTGCCAGTGTCCAATCACCTGAAGATGATGTATGATAAAGAAAATCTATGGAATTTAGTGCAAAACAAACCACATACCCAAAACAAAACAAAAACCCGGCACCAAATATAAATGCAAAGTGCACACCATTGTGATATAGTCACAGAGATGGCTACCAAACTTTATACTCTTCCTAATTTCCTAACCACTCCTACACAATTTATTTCTCTTTGGGTTAGCCAATATATTGTAAATTGCCTATCTAGGTGGAGAGGAGAAGGGAGACCTTCACCTTACTTTATCAATGGTATAAATTCCTTACATTATTATTATTATTACATAGTATGTATATAGCGCCAACAGTTTGTGCAGCGCTTTACAATATAAGGAAGGCATTACAATTCAAGACAAGTTGGTAAGGAGGGCCCTGCCCCTGAGGGCTTACAATCTGAAGGAGGAGGGGGAAATGATACATGAGGAGGTAGCTGTGTGGGGATGAATTACATAGGGAGTATTATCTCCCTTTGCTTTTTTGCTTTTTGTGGTCTTCAGTGGGATGTATTGGTTGCAATAATTTGTGGAGAGAGGGATTCCATTTGCCCACACTACTCTCCACGTGTATGAGGTAATGCTGTTTCATTGTGTCACTTCTGGTATGACATTCATGATGCATTGCGCTGATAAAATTGATGTCATGGTGCAGCAGATGTTACTTTGCCTTAGTAACATCACCTCAAGTACCTAGATACAGTTATAAGGCTATTCTAGCATGATGTTAATTCGACCTAAGGGTGTGGCTAAGGGAAGGTTTCTTAGTTAAGCTTTTAATCGTTATTCCACATGTATGTGTATTTCATATATTATACACATTTGTATAGTGTCAAATATAGTGGACAAATATTCCTTAGCATTCTACACATACAGTAAATCTATAAGATAGTTTCCCATATATCTGCATTTGAAGTACACCATATATATTTCTACATTACATATATTATGACATTGATTATTGTCTTGTTATCCTAATTGTCTTGCAGGAGTCTTTTTCTTGTACAATAATTAGATAAAATATCAGCCCCACTGCATATATTTTTGTTCCTGGACAATAATTAGATAAAATATCAGCCCCACTGCATATATTTTTGTTCCTCGCATAATATGCTCCTATTACTCTTATGTATACAGTAGGAACATTAATCCTTAAACTCCTCATTAAGACTTTTCAGGCTCATTGTACCTCATCGTAATTTCACCTGACCTTCACCTTTAAGGGAAGTTTGTGTAGCACACCTTTTCTTGTTCCCAGCATACACTGTTTGAAATCACAACATTTCTTAGCAATTTGATTACCTAAATATTTTTAATTTACATGTTGTAAAATAGGTATGTCTTTTTTGTCGCTAGCCACTTACACGCTCAAAAACTCTTGCAATTGGTAAGTTCTTTTGCGTATGTATTTTAGAAAGCATTCATACTGGGCCACATATACAAATTCCTTCCAGTTTATAAAAGAAAGTCCGTGCATGCCTTATAGTGACCATAGTTATGTGAATCTTTCACTGGGAGAGGTAACTACATTCTTGGTGCCTTTTTTAATTTTAGCTATTTTTTTCCCTATACATATTTGCTTGGATTTAATGAAAAAGAGCAGGCAAATATTTGCAACACAATTTCATAGAGCCATGCTGACTTATTGGATCTTCCAATAAGGACTTGACACCCTTGTCACACTTGACAATTGTCTATAAGGAGATATGCCCTTAATTTGTGAAAAAGTTTTCTTACTTCCTCTCATGTCAAAAAGTTAAGGCAAATTTCCCCAATAAGATACAGACAAGGGTTTTAACCATTTCTTACTCTATCCAAAACAAAAAAAGAGTTACAGTACATCTACATCTAAAGATGCAATATATCTGAATTTATAGCACATATACAAATCTGTTATAATCAGATTACTACAATATTATCAGCCTGCCGCTCGTTCATGACTGTATATTACCTCCTTGATGTGAAGGAAGTCTTTGGGCTCAAAGTTGATGGACATTCCCTGTACTGGCGCATCATCTCCAGCAGCCGGGATGTATCCCACATTCGTCCGGACAGCAAAAGCCACAGGCTTGGTCTGTAGAGAAGCATAAATTGCAGGTACTTTTTTAGAGAGAACTCTAGTCAAAAGAAAACTGACAACAAATGGACTACTATCTAATGGTTAGGTGTACACAGATACATTCTTAAATTATGAGCTGGAGGGGTCTCTCTGATGATTACAGAACCCTGGTGCAGATTTCCAGTCATGGATGGATTTGCGTCACTGCGTTTGCTGAACTGAGCTGCAGTTCTGTCTCATTTATTATTTGTTCTCTTGATAGTGGTAGACCACAGAATGTGCTCTTTAATATATATCAGCGGCAATCAAACATCTATCACTGTAAAAGGCATGTGGTCAACTATCTTTTCCCAGGTCTGTATTCTCACCTTAGAGGGTGGAAAAGACTGCTTGTGAACCAAGTGAAAAACACTACTGAGTAGCCTATGAAAGCAGCAATTAAACATTATCATATTCCCACTGTACCAGTGGATAACCATAAAATGCTATAGAAGGAGCTGCCATTTTGCTCCTGCAGCTTCTTCCTGCACCATAGCTATTACTGCTTTGTTTCTTCTAGTGGAAAAAAAAAGAAAGGAGGAATATTTGTTGTGGCTTAGAAGGAAATTTCTCTGAAATGATCTGAGAATCACAAACAGTAAGTGAAAAGCTTTCAAATGTATGACACTCTATATGTTTTAATCTCCCAAATTAACTGTAGCACATTTGTTAATATTTTAAATGGGTCACTTCAGTCAATTATATGACCATATAGTTGTAATGCACAATTATACACTGCTGTTTAGTTTCCTAATCTACAGAGCACATGGGATTCCCGCCAAAAGAATCCCACGTGCGCTGCAGATAAGAAAACACATCCATGTCAGTGTTATTCAACCAAGTTATATGGGGGCATTAGCTGGCTGTCTGGGAACTCCAGTTTCCTGTCCTGTTAAGATATTGGAGGTGCATTTCTCCAGTTATCTTTCCTTTCCCAGTGCCTGAGGGTTCTTTTTGGGGTGGCAGTATTTCCCACTGGGTTCTTACTAAACACTTGAACTGTAATACAATACCTAAAAATTACTTCTCACCTTCCTGATGTAGCGATGATGTGAAACGCGGTGGCATTATTGAACATTAACATCTAGTGGTTAATGCCATATGGGTTTTGTGCAAATAGATGCAATTAATTAGTCTTGCTCCTCAAGACTCTGTTAATCCTCTGCCAACAATGGTGACTTGCTTTTATGAGTAGCCATGGATATTTTAATGTTTTCTATGTTAATAAAAGTTTTGTAAATTCTTTTAAACTGGTTCAACTGTATTGTGGTCTGTTCTCTCATCCAATTCTGTTTTGTGTATCTAATCTAATCAGGGTGAGATGAGACAACGTTTTTGGGAAATAATTCTATTATATGAACTAAATATGAGATTGTAGTCCATTATGGGAGCAAGCTTGGAGCAGTGGCTACTTTACAACACACACACAGTGTAACGTCCCTACCTCTCCACCGGGCTCCGACACCTCGATCAGCTCCGTCGGAGTTCGGATGACGTCACGGCGACATCACCCGCCTCCTCCTCTTTTCCCTACTTAAACAGCCGGGGCCATTTGCCTGACGTTCGTGCTAGGAGCCTGACGCCAGGCAAATACCTCCACGGCTGAACCTCCCCACTATCCTTATTGGGCCGGACAGAGCCCCTCTGTTCTCTCCTATATTGGGCCGGACGAGTGCCCCTCCGCTTACACCTCTATTGGGCCAGACAGTGCCCCTCTTCTCTGGTGAGACCAGCCTCTCCAATAGGCCTGCACACTTCCAGCCTCTCTCCTGAAATATCACCTCTCATAGAACCCCTTATCATTGGAGACCTGCAATTCTCTTCTAACACCACTGGGTGGCAGCAGAGCACCTCGGACTGACTAAAACTGCAAGTATCAAGTTAAATACCTTCAGCTGTTTGCATATAAGAACTGTGACTCTGCTAACTGCCTAAACCCATTTGCTCCAACTTCAACCCTGTCTACCTTCACTCAATAAAGTACTAAGCAATGTAAATAGAATCTTGTCTGCATATAATTATACCAGGTTGTGTTTGCCAAGGACTGTGTAAAAGAATACCAATCTTTCCTTATTAAACCGAAGCTGTGATCCACGCCAGCCCTTAAAGCCGCACCTGAGCGTTACACACAGGGACCATGGGGAATAAAAGTAGCCACCCTCCAGAACAGGAGACAATATCAGCACCAATGCAGAGATGATTTGAGGATCTACAACCGAGTGATACACAAATAAGCTACATTTTTGTTAATAGTTAAGGTATTTGAATGCATTTTAAGATTAACGCCTGAGTTTAGTGTCACCTTAACTCTCTACCCTGTTAAACTTACCTTAAATATAAGGATAAATGATTGATCAGTTACAGATTTAACTTTTTCAGATGATCTTTTACTGGAAACAAATGAAAAATAAAAGAAACAAAAGAAAAAGGCTGTTTTTGTCATATTCTATTATTAAAAAAACAGCTCTTCATTTTTGATTAATACAATAATTACCTAAAATTCCCAGTTTGGGTTCTGAAAGATATAATTATTAAATTAAATTAATTGTTATAATGAATTATTAATTTGTTGGCTGTATGGCCTGCATTGGAGGACAAACCTATAAACAGAAGCCTCATTGTGGTCAGGCAATGAAATATCACAGTTACAGGGAAATCCCAAAGTTGGAGGCCTTTTACCTCTGTACCATATTCCTAAAACTCTTAGAATACAGAGCGCTACAAAGTAACACAAGAGAGACAAACGATTATTAATACCGATGCACCGATACTAGTATCGGTTTTGGTGCCGATGCCGAATTTTTGGGTGAGTATTCGTACTCGCCCAAATGCTCTGATACCTTAGCTTCCTGTATCAGGAAGCAGGGTAGCTGTCATCACATGCTGCCCGGCTTCCTGATTGGCCGGGAAGCCGGCTCCATGCTTCTTTGTCACTTGGTGACGAGGAAACATGGAGCCGGCTTCCTGGCCGAACAGGAAGCCAGGCAGCATGTAATGACTCGCCGTCTAGCTTCCGGACTGGTCAGAGGCTGGCAAATCAAGAAGCCGGACGGCAAGTCATTACCTGCTTTCTGATTGGCCAGAAAGGCCACCTGGTGACAAGGGAACATGGAGTCGGCCTTCCTGCCAAATAAAAATCCGGGCGCTGACTCGTTGCCCGGCTTCCTGATTGGCTAGCTTCTCGACCAAGTGTAGGCGCCCGGCTTCCTGATTGGCCAGAAAGCAGGCTCCATACTTCCTCGTCACCTGGTGACGAGGGAGCATGGAGACGGTTTCCCTGCTCTTCGGGAAGCCAGGTGGTGAGTCTTTTCACGCCGCCTGGCTTCCCAGCTAATCAGGAAGCCAGGTGGCGAGTCATTACACGCCACCTAGCTTCCTTAATAGGACTTCCGGTATCGGTACTGGGCATCGGCGAGTACTGGGAAAAAATATCGGTACTTGATACCAAAAAAAACGGTATCGGTTCATCCCTAATTATTAAACACACAAATGCTAGTTTACCTTAGCCTTCTCCAGTTGTGCAAGGGCATGTCGTTCTGCTTCCTTTCTCAGGGCTTCTCTATCTTCTTCAAGGGACACATCTGAATCTGATGGGCGACTGGTGTATGACTCTGCGGAACCCTGAAGAGACAGCACATAAATATAGTGAGGCATATGGCATGCACAGCAGGATTAATAACCAAAATCCTTGAAACAGCTATTCTAGGAACTTGGGTTCATTCATGTCTTAAAATGTTACAATATAAATGAATGACAAGATGAGGCCAGATATGGAATATATATCATCCCACAAAACGAGACATGCACTTTCTATGCATGTGTTTAATTTCATAATGTAATGGTAAATATAGCATCAATGAGAACGTCCAACCTTCTGGCACTGTCACAAATTTAAACACAAGGCACCAAAGCAACTGCTTTTTATTACTGCTGATTATTGGCAACTTCAGATTGAACATATAACTTTGCTTATGTCTTTTGTAATAATACAAAAATAAATATGAGAACTGTCCATTTTCTTAGAATGTGCTATATATTATTTAAACTCTATAAGAAAAAAGTAATTGTTCCTTTTTTATTTAGGGGAGAACCTACAGAGAGCAAATCTGTATTCAGAATCTCAGAAGAGTATTTATTAAACATTACTGTATATGGATACAATCAGGCACTTATCTAGGACAAATCCAGCTACCATTAATTTAACTAAAGACTTGCAAGAGGTTTTTGTTTGTATTTGCAAACCCTGCACCCGTAGTCCTGGACATCTGAGTTTTGCGAAGATCCATTTCAGATTTATCATTGTAGTTGCAAGATTTCTAACCTTACAACACACACACCTAAGACGTAGTTATTTTTATATCAGTGCAGAGCTGCTTTTTAGGAGGGGAATTTATTGTGACCACTTTATTCTCTGCAAATAATATCAATCGATGTAATGCTGTACTGTGGAAAAAGCAATAGCTAAAATTAGGGATGCACAGATACTTGTATTGGTATTGGTGCAGATACCGAGTATTTGGGCGTCATTGCTCGCTGCCCGGCTTCCTGAATGGCCCGGGAAGCTGGCTCGATGCTGATTGGCTGGGAAGCCAGTTTCCCGACCAATTACAATCGAGCCAGCCAAACATGGAGCCCACTTCCTGGGCAATCAGGCTGCCGGGTGGTGAGTCATTACCTACGCCTGCCTGATTGCCCGGGAACCCTACTTGATGCCAACGGAAGCACCGGTATCGGCGAGTACCGAACGCAAAATATCGGTACTCGTACTTGATACCAAAAAGCGGTATCGGTGTACCCCTAGCTAAAATTCCTTCATCAGTACATCGGTCTCGGAAATGTTTGACCACTTCTCTGTACAAAATTCTTTCAGTTGAAAGATAAGTTTCTTTAAGCAAATGCCCCTTTTAAATGGACACAATATTTCAATGGATTTTAAATCAGGGCTTTAAGTAGGCTAGTCCATAACCCTCCCTTTCTTCTTTTTAAACCAGTCCTTTGTATCATTACTGTGTTTAAAGATCCACTTGTTCAACCTTAGCTTTTGGACAAATGGCCTCAGATTCTAATGAAGCACACTTTAATATGATGCAGAATTCATAGTTGAATTGAGGACTGCAAGCCTCCCAGGCCCTGAAACAGCAAAACAACTCCAAACCATAACATTTCTACCACAATGCTTCACAGCTGGTATAAAGTGCACAAAACATGTCAACTGTTACTGTGGCCACATCTTTGATTTATTTCACAGCACATTGTACTAGAAGGTCTGGTCTTTGCCTACATGTTCAATCACAAACTCCCAAAAAAGTATTCTATATAAACAGTAAAAAGGTAAGAAAAGGGCAGTAGGCACAATAAAAGAATAGAATGGTAGATTAATCATAAACGACAGGGAAAACACTGAGGTAATAAATTAATTTTTTTCTCCTCGGTATACACTCAAGAAAAAGACAGGTTTAATGGAGATAAGAATGTGAGTAGCTTAGTGCATAAGATACCGCCGTGGTTGACGGTAGTCGGTGTTCAACAAAGACTAGAAAAACTTAATGCAAATAAATTCTTATGACCAGACAACCTGCACCCCAAGGGTACTTAACCACTTCAAGACCAGGTGTTTAGACCCCCTTCTTGGCCAGGCTATTTTTCAGTATTCAGCGCTACAGTACTTTGACTGACATTTATTCCATCATGCAACGCTGTACTGAAATTAATTTTATACCATTTTTTGGGGGACAGATAGAGCTTTCTTTTGGTGGTATTTAATCACCACTGGGGTTTTTATTTTTTGCTGTATGAAGGAAAAACTATTGAAAATTTTGAAAAAAATGTCAGGAAACAATGATTATTACCCATATTTTTGGTAAAATATAAAAGACGGGGTCACGTCGGGTAAATAGACTCCAAACATGTCAAGCTTTAAAATTGCGCACACCCGCGAAATTGCAAAAAACTACCACACCCAAAATTGAACATAGGCGACGCTTTAAAAGCTTTTACCGCTCATCAGTTTAGTGTTATCAGTGATTGATAGCCCTAAAATGATTGCTCTCACTGCAACTTTCGCGGTGATATGTAACATGTGCGGCGTAATGGGCGCAATCGTCGTTTTAGCACGTATGCGCACGCGACACATGTTTGCATGCATGTATGTATGGGTGGGACTTGAAAAAAAATAATTGTATTTTTTTATTCTTTTTTATGTGTAACTTTAATTATTATTTTTTTGGGGAAACCTATTTTTTTTCCACTTAACTTTATTGCTATCACATAGGGGGCTAAGAAACCCCTCTATGTGATAACAAAAGATGTGACAGGTCCTCTTTATGTAAAGGCAGAGACATAAAGACCCCTAATGTCACCTAGGACCCCCCTGAAGAAGCTGATCCGCCGGCTCTATAGCGACGGATCGCTTGTATGTTAACAGGCATCGCTGCCAGTTTTTAAATTTTAGGACCTTCCCTCTCCCACGCGGCACGCGCGACGGGCGTGGCTATGCGGACGTCTAAAGATGCCCGCTCAGATCTAGAGAGCTCACGGCCAGCCGTTTTTTTTACAATGGCCGGCCAGGAAGTGGTTAAAGAGCTCAGCCAGGTTATAGCGAGACCATTATTCCTAATTTTCAAGGACTCCATACTGACTGGAAGGGTACCAAGTGACTGGCATATAGCTATGGTAGTACCAGTATTGTAAAAAAGGTTCAAGATACCAACCTGGGAACTACAGACCAGTCAGTCTAGCATCAACAGTATGCAAACTGTTTGAGGGAATGATAAAGGACTATTTAGTGGATTTTGTTCATGGCAATGGTATAATAAGTGGTAATAAGCATGGATTTATGAAAGACCATTCTTGTAAAACCAACCTACTAACATTCTACAAAGTTAGTAGAAATCTGGATGGAGGAAGGCCTGTGGATGAGGTGTACCTGGATTTTGCCAAAGCATTTGACACAGTACCACATAAATGCTTAATACACAAGCTGAAATCTATGACTATAGATGAAATGGTGTATACATGGATAGAGAACTGGCTAGTGTCCAGAGAGTATCGGTAAATGGCTCTTTTTCGAATTGGTCTAAGGTCAAGAGTGGCATGCCCCAGGGTTCTGTGCTAGGTCCAATACTGTTTAACCTGTTTATTAATGATATTGGGGAGGGTGTTAATTGCCATGTTTCTGTATTTGTAGATGACACTAAAATCGGGAGGGTGATAGACACGAGCTTAAACATTATAACATTACAGGAGGACCTGGATAAAATAGCAGAGTGGGCAACTACATGGCAGATGAGGTTTAATGTTAAAAAATGTAAAGTAATGCATTTTGGGATTAGAAATAGGCAAGCGGAATACACATTAATGAGTACTCCACTAGGAAGGAAGTCAGAATTGGAAAAAGATTTGGGGGTCGTAGTCGACTACAGATTGAACAATAGCATGCAATGCCAGGTTGCGGCAAACAAAGCTAGCAGAGTACTGTCATGTATTAAAAAGGGAATGTAGTCTAGAGACAAAGCAATCATTTTGCCACTTTATAGATCGCTGGTTCGGCCTCATCTGGACTATGCGGTTCAGTTTTGGTCACCAATACACAGAAAAGATGTCTTTGAGCTAGAGAAAGTCCAGAGAAGGGCAACAAAACTAATTGAGTGGCTGGAGGACCAAAGCTATGAGACAAGGTTGCTAATCTTAAACTTGTTCACGCTGGAAGTGAGGCGATTAAAATGGGACATGATTTTGACGTACAAAATGTTTAGTGGTGATGGCAACATCAGCAATAAACTTTTTACTGTAAACTCCCCAAAAAAGACTAGAGGCCACCACCTAAAATTGGTGAAGAAAAGATTTAATCACAAAAGGCGCAGGGGCTTCTTTTCAGTTAGAGTGGTTACATTTTGGAACTCCCTTCCACAAGCAGTGTTTCAGCAGAGAGTATTGATTCATTCAGGGACTCGTATATAACACACGCGCACAAACACACAGATACACAAAGGTTAAACTTGAAGGACCTGCGTCTTTATTCAACCTCAAATACTATGTAACGTAAAGTGATTTCTATGTTAATGAATTATCATCTAGAACACTGGAATCTACATCCAACCATAAAATATAACTTTGAAAAATGAAAACAAATAGTAAAAACTGAAAAGACAGAAACATATATTCCACAATACATGGATACCTACCTCGTTATCAAGTCCGTAAACAAACATTTCTCGGTTTATGTCCAAGCAGGTTATAATTTGTCCAGTTTCTTTCTGTGTGAGTTAATAAGTGTGTCCTAACCACACATTATCACTCTGAGACTTGCTCAAGTGGTGTCCGTGAGCATTGTGTATACCACCACCAATCTAGGCCCAACCTAACTTTACAGCTCAGTAGTTCTTACTGCTGTGTTAAGAGTTTAGTATCAATTCACACTGGAACAAAACACTCACACATACACACACTTCCTTGTCTCTGTGCCTGTTTGGCAATCCTAAAAATTCCTTCCAAGTGCCAAGCCCTCCCTTCGCGAAGTCGTTGTGACTGTAACAGCCTGATCTATGGAGAGCTGAGGACAGGTGGCAGGCAGCTTTGAGAGCTACGGACAGAGCACAGGAACAGAGAGACTGACATGATGATTGATGAAAACATGTGTTTGTCTCGAATCCCCTTCAGCTTTTACTGTAAAGTTTTAATATCCAGCTACACCCACAACTTTCTTTACTACTATGCAATGCTATTAATATCACCTCTATTACACTCCACTAATAACTACTACCACCAGTAATTCTTACTATAAAGTACACATCCGAGCAATATTTATACCCTCAATCAGCAGCCAGCTTGATAAAATGATCAGAAAATCACAATAAAATCCAAATGAATCAGCTGCTATTGCTTCCATTATTATTTTTTTTATAAAAAGCAATCTGTCATAAACAAAAATTTATCTAAATACTATATTCTACCAGTCACACTTCAAATATTCACCCAACACCAGCACTCTAAGGGGGTTATTCACTCAGCTGCCAAAGGCAGCTGAATGAATAACTGAACTGAAGTGAAGTGAGCCTCTTCCAGTCACAGTAGCTCTGTATTTTTATCTGTACATCGGCTGC
The DNA here is from genome assembly GCF_000935625.1 of Nanorana parkeri. NCBI lineage: Eukaryota > Metazoa > Chordata > Amphibia > Anura > Dicroglossidae > Nanorana > Nanorana parkeri. The sequence goes on along the minus strand of NW_017306765.1, from coordinate 989,546 downwards.
CTTTGGCTCACTTCACTTCCCTACGGTTCAGCCGAACAGCCTCAGCATGTTCGGCTGAACCGAAGGGAAGAATCCATTCGCCTCAGCGGATGCAACATCTGGATCGTCTGAGGGGAACGTTTGGCAGTTCATTCCCTGCTGTTCACCCCTATTCTCATTGTGGCCAAACAGCAGAGAGTGAATAGACGAACGCTGCTGTGCATCATTCGGCTCGGTCATTCTGTTCGCTACTGACCTGAAATGGCATGAAAACCAATGGGCGGCACGAGTCCCGTGATTTCATGGGACTAGCTCCACCCAATTTGTTTACATTCAGGCTTCGGCAGACCATTCAGTATATGCATTCGGCTCGGCTGTTTCCTTCAGCTGCATTTCAGCTGCTGTGTGGGTTATTGTAAATAGCCAGTGCAGCAGCCCTTCGCTTCTTGCAGGCGAAGCGAGCTGAAGATTTAGCCGAACATTCAGCTAGATCCTTCGGCTCTTTTACTTTTATTGAATAACCCCCCAAGACCTCATTCACACTTTGGCTTTTAGTATTCCTGCGGCGGGAAACCTACAGATTCCTGTGGCAAGAATCCCAAATGTCAAATTTTTGCCTTGATTTGTTCTGTAAGATCAGCAAACTTTACCAAAAACAGTGTAGTATGAGAGCCAACCTAAACAATCAATTCTACTTACAATTAAATCAAGAAGACACATACACTGGGGAGAATTTATCAAAACTGGAGCATACAAAATCTGGGGAAGCTGTGCGTGGCAACCAATCAGCTTCTCTCTTGCGGCGGATCGCATTACGGCCGGAGGGCGTGGCTACGGCACCATTCACTTGAATGGCCTGCCACGCCCCCTCCTGCCCCACTAAAAAGTGAGCCGGCCGCAATGCGAGGCAGTGCGTTCTGGCCAAAATCGGGCCGGAACGCACTGCATCTAGTGTGACTGAGCCCTTAAGGAGAATGTACAATCAAATCATTTTATGTGTGACCAGCTTAATAACCTGATTAATTTAGTCACTAAGTCTGAAAATGTCATTAGAGATAAAAACAAAGAAAATTATTTTAACTCTTAAATTAAATTACTGAGTAAAACAGGAGAGGTAATGTAGTAGTGATTAGGGATGGGGTTTGAGTTCACAGCAATAAAGGGTTCACCGTGAATTGCGGGTGTTTGCGGCTTGCAAACCGGAGAACAAAATGGGCTATTTACTTGCATGAACCGCTGGCAACTACTGCAGAAGAAAGTCACCGCCACTAAATGGCAATATCCAGCTTTGCAGGCCTCAGGCATCACTGGTTGCTAGGATGCAAACAGCCATCCAGCATCATTGGTCGCTAGGATGTCAATGAATAAATATGGCCAGGCCAGGCATCCCCAGGTGATGTCAGTGACCAAATATGGCCAGGCTGCACAGTGTTGCTAGAAAACAAGCAGCCGTCAGTGTCCAAGAAACCAAAGATATTGTGCGGTTGTCATGTTTGGTCATTGAAATCCCCTGGGATCCCCAGCTTGTTTGCTGATATTTAGCCTCATGGGACTTTTTTTTGGACATCTTGGGTTCTTTTTTTTATTGATTTACAAAAATGTTTATTCCGTTTTCAAGAGGAAGAAAGTTACATACACTTGCAAAAGAGTGCAAAAAAACAAAGTCAAAACAAGAGTAAATTGTACAACAACAAAAAAAGACAGTACATCCCTTTCTGCAGAATAATATCTTCATAATCCAACAATCTGCACATAAAAAGACAACATGGTGAAACATGAGGAGAGTTAACAAGTGTGAAAAGGTTTGAGAAATGTATGCGCAATGCCCATGATTAGCGTGGGAGGGGGAGAAACAAAATAAAAAATAAAAAGAGTCACAAGTGGAGTGGGCCAACAGTGGCTACAATCCTAGCCAAAAAATTGTGTTCTCTGATAACACCACCAACACACCAACAGACAAAAAAGAGACTATATTAGGCAGTAGTCTGATAGAGATTGAGAAACAGAGGTAGTAGAAGAAAAGGTAAGAAGGAAAAAGGGAAGAAAGTTATGGTGCATACGGGGTCTGGTCCGGGCCCCCAAACCCGCATGGGACTATATTTTTTACATAGGACATTTTTTTTTAAATTAAGTACTTTTTATACAGCGTGTGTGTGTATTTATTTACTACTTCATTTGTTGTGGGTCTGGGTCTGATATGGATTTTGAGGAGGACCCCATACCCTTCACTGACCTCCTCCTGCTAATTGAACAACAATTATTACATCACTTCCAGGTCCTGAGCTGTCATTCCCTGGCTACAGAGGTCGGGAAAGAAGCTGATCAAACACGATCTGTGCTTGATCAGCTTTAATGGGCTTCAAAAGTGACATTAGCCGTCTCAGCTTAATGTAGTTCAATGTAGCTTGTTCAATGCATTTCAATAGAGCTGTTCACACTCAAAGCTCAATGTCGCCTGTAGCTTGTAGCTCAAGCTTGTCGTTTGAACATGACCTATTTTTCGGCAGATTTAGTGCGATTTGGCCCAATAGACTTCAATAATGTAGCTCAATGTCGCACTAATTTGCGCAACATTGTCACCCTACGTCGCGCTACAGAAGTGTCACTTTTGCACAGAAATATAAGCAGCAACATAAGCAGAAAACCGGAAGAGGAATTATGTCTTTTGATTGGATACAGCCCAATGTAGCAGCTACAAAGTCCATGCCAAAAGTGGCGCGACAATATGTGCACTGTAGCTCAATGTCTCTCAAAGTCGCTCAGCTCAAATCAGCTCTGAAAAATGTAGCTCAGTGTGAATGGGGTCTTAGAGAGGTAGACAGTGGCATTGGTGCCAACTTCTACACCTCGCAAGCTGGTGCAGAATGCTTTACAACAATTGTCCCTGGAGGATGATGTTGAAGACACAGAGTCCTCAATCTCTTTTTCTGCAGCCCCTGTTATAAATGAACAGGAATCATCTATGCTGAGTGTTCCTGTTCATTCATAACATGATGTGGATATAGTATCTTTACTAGATTCCTGAATCATGAACAGAAGTGATGTAGATCACTTCCCATTCATTCATAATTGGGGGTTTAGTAAACATACTACGTCCTCAATTATTTACAAACACTCAGCGATCATTGTGACAGCTGTCACAGTAGGCTGGGCGGGGCAATGCAGGAGGAGAGCTCAGCCTCCTGTGACAGCAATGACAGCTGTCTCTGCCCACACCGCCCCGCTCCATCCTAGATTGGCTGTCACAGGAGGCTGGGTGGGGCGGTGCGGGAGGAGAGCTCAGCCTCCTGTGACAGCAATGGCTGTCTCCGCCCCCACACCGCTCTCCCGATCTGTGACAGGAGGCTGAGCGGTGCGGGGAGGAGAGACGGCCACCGCTCCCAGCGCTCTCCTCCCGCAGCGCTCAGCTTCCTGTGACAGTTTCTCTCCTTCCCGATTGGACACAGAGCAGCGCCCAGCGGGGAGGAGAGAAAGAACAGATGCACCGCTATTTTAGCCAGAAAATGGCACTTTCGGCATTTTGGGCAGATACGTTTCGGGGGCTGATATATCAGTGCATCCCTATAAAAAAAAAACATTCTTACTTCAACAATAAAACTGTCCTGACTTTTTAGGCTGGCCATACACTGGTCATCCTGCCCGACAAAGTTGATTTTTCATTCTACTTTTGTCGAAGGAGCTGGTCCGAAAATTCTCATATGAAAAATGACGGCAGCCTATCAGGTACAGTCACTGTTCGGATATTCTGACACTGGCACACCTGCCACTGTCAGAATACAATAGCCCAATTCCCCCATCCATGCTAAAAAAGTGAATGAGAAAAAACAGCCTGTGTACGGCCAGCTTTACTATGACTCTGATTGCTCCCCTATGGCTACTTTCTTTAACTTGGTTCTCAAGTTCCAGGGTAATATGGAGACAATAGACCTCATTCATTCATTAATTTAAACCTAGTAAGAGACATGGACCCAATATATTTAATCCTATTTAATATTAATTTAGGTGGGAGTAAAGTTGTTAAAAAAAACCTCCTCTATATGACCGAAGAGAGTGTGTGTTTCGTCTGACATAAAAGCTTCCATTTAGCATTTTTGTTTCTGAGTTCTGCATGCCCAGCCAAGTGCACAGACCCAGCATGCCGAGATAACTCCCGTGTGCATGCGCTGGAGTTACGTCATCAGGGCCCAGCCAATCAAGCAGCCAATAGACTGCGAAACCCCCCAAAAGATCATGGTGCAGATGACAGTGCCAGCAAGGGAGAAGCACAGTGCTGGAGGGAATTGGTTTGGCAGTGCGTGTGTAATAGCACAGTATGGCTAAAAGCCGCAAGAGCCTCTTTTTCATTTAAAGTAATATTTAAGTTAAAGGTTTTTAAGCTATTTTACATTTTGATTAAATCACTAACAAATGATGCTGCTCCTTGATGTATAAAAGTTTAAGCTTCCTGCAGAATCAGCTGGTGCCCTGAGTACTGACCCTGATATTGTGTTTAAGGTACGTTCTTTCCTTTGCAAGGTCCTTTGAAGACAATATTCTGTGTTCTAGTAAGATGTGTGTGTTTCCACAAACACACAAGGACAGCAAAGCCTGACATTACCATGCTCAAATCTCCTCCTTCTTCCCTTCTCCAAGCTAGTAGATAGATGGCTGCTGGACACTGCTCTGTCCCTTGTGATTTAGTAATTAACAGGAAGAGTAAGGGTAGCAGAGCTTAGGAAGATGGAGCCAGCTGTTTGGAAACATGATAACTGTAAATAAATACTTTGCTGGACAATGTATATTTGTTTGATCTAGATTCATTATTGAAAAAAAAATAATAATACTAATAATAATAAAATTTTAATGTTTAGTTATATTCTGTACATTTAGGAATGCATCCAGATTTTCTTTTCAAAACTGTTAACTGAGCGAGCTAGAACTAGTTCATGAGGAAGCCTATTCCACATTTTCACATCTCTTACTATGAAGAAGCCTTTCCGTATGCAAAGGTTAAACCTATTTTCCTCCAGACACAAGGAGTGCCCTCTTGTCCTTTGCAGTGCCCTTAAAGTGAATAATTTTACACTAAGTTCACTATATGGACCATTTATGTATTTATACATTGTTATCACCTCCCGTCCATGGCTGTTTCTGAATGGCAGGACGGGAGCCTTATAGACGTCCTTAAGACGTCCTGCCCCTCCCCACACTCGTGTGCGGCGCTCAGTGCGCACATGAGCGGGGAAACTGTTAGAAATGTAAACAGCCAGCGAAGGCTGTTTACATTCAAGGGATCAGGCGTCTCTAGAGATGCCCGATTGCTTGTAGTAGCTGCGGATGTGCGCCCCCCCCATACCATCGCCGCCGCCGCTGCTGCCGGTCCCAAGATCCGCTGTGCCCGTTGCGGCTGGAACTGGCATGGCGACTCTGTTACTGGAGATCAGTACACAATCTCCCTTTGATCTCCTCTCATGTCCCCGAATGCAGGAAGTGATTTATATTACATCACTTCCGCATTCAGTGTCACTCTCTGTCAACAGATGCCGGTGAGAAACTGTTTAAGCAGATCTCTGCTTCATCAGCTTCTCTGGGGGTCCCTAGGTGACATTAGGGATCTTGGAGACCCCTGATGTCTCCATAAAGAGGACCCCTATGTGATAGCAATAAAGTTAAGTGTAAAGAAACAAAGTTTAAAAAAAATTAAAGCATAAAAAAATAAAGAAGCTTTAAAAATAAATAAATAAATAGTGAAAAATCCAAAAAATGTATAACTAAAATGTTTTTTAAAGTCCTCCGCCAACACCCCCCCTGCAAACACACATGCAAACTTTCGTCAGGTGCACCTATGTGCGAAAACAACGATTGTGCCCATTACGCCGCACATGTTACATATCGCCGTGAACGTCGGATTGAGAGCAATAATTTTAGGGCCATTAATTACTAATAACACTAAACTGATGAGCGGTAAAAGCGCTTAAAGCGTCACATATAGCCAATTTTGGGTGTGGTCGTTTCTGCGATTTCACGCAGGCGCAATCTTTACGGCTTGACATGTTTGGTGTCTATTTACCGAACATGACACTATTTTTATACCATTTTTTGGGGACAGATAGAGCTTTCTTTTGGTGGTATTTATTCACCACTGGGATTTTTATTTTTTACTATATAATTTTTAAAAAGTACCCTTAATTTTGAACAAAAACCTGTCTCCCTATGAAATGTTATGAAACATTTAATATCACCCCAATTTTTTGGTAAAATATAAAATACGGGTTCAGTACAGTGTTGCATGAGTAAATAAACGTCAGTCAAAGTACTGCAGCGTTAAATACTGAAAAATGGCCTGGCCAGGAAGGGGTTTTAACACCCTGGTCTTCAAGTGGTTAATCACCTCCTTTCAAGAGAGAACAAATTCAGTTCAGCTCATCTTTCCTCATAGATGAGCTCCTTCATTCCTCTTGTAAGTTTAGTTGCTCCTTCCCTGTTTCAGAAGAGCACTTACATTTCTTATAAGCGTGTTAGATATATTCATCTTATTTAATTTCATTAACACTAATTCCAGAGAAGTTTCTTTCTATACAATTATTTGAAAACAGACTTTCTTCATTCCTAGGTAAGGGTAATCAATTCAAAAGATGTTTTTACTTTTTCTATTCTTGCTGTGCACAATGTATAATTATTAAAAAAATGAAATATACCCGTATCCTGATTAGGCAAACATATTACTTTAGATTGGAAATGTAAGCATGATGAAAGATCTAATTGTTCCAGTTCAGAATTATTGATATCAAGAACAAAATCTGTATATTGTAATTGATAATTTAGCAACTGAGAATAATTGAAGTACTAGAACATTCATCTTGATTATATCCTATCCAATTTTTTCCCCCTAAATCTGTATGGTTTATAGCAGATTTATACTCTCTGGGTGAACTGTGTAGAATCTCTAAATGATATATTCCGCTTTGAAATAACTGAGCCATTGTTTGACAATTAGTGGAAAATCTGTCTGAATCTCTAAACATTCTCTGGCTATATGAGAATGTTGCTCACTGGTCACGAGATTTAGAATAACATCTCGGAAGTCAGTAGTAGGCAGTCCTAAAATTGTGGCTGTTTCCATTACAGTAATACCTTGGTTTAAGAGCATAATTCGTTCCGGAAGCATGCTTGTAATCCAAAGCGCTTGTATATCAAAGCGAATTTCCCCATAGGAAATAATGGAAATTCAGATGATTCGTTCCACAACCCAAAAATATTCATATAAAAATGATTACAATACTGTACTGTAGTATAATACTGTATAAAATGTAAAGAAAAATAAACCAATTACCGGTACCTTCGTGGCTGGTGTGAGGGGGACAAGAGAGAGGAGGATTATTTTGCAGGACGACTTTCACAATCACTAACGAAATCACTGCTATCTCTTGACTCAATGGAATCTTTTTCATTTTGTGAAACCTTAACAAGGAATCTATCCAATGTGACATTGTGTTGTCGTTAAACAGTCTCATCGCTCGCACTGCTACAGCTTTATTCGGGTGGTGCTTTTCTACAAAATTTTGCTCTTATTGCAAGACATTTGCTTGTATATCAAGGCAACATTTTTCAGAAATGTTTGCTTGTCTTGCAAAACGCTCTCAAACCAAGTTACTTGTAAACCAAGGTATTACTGTACCTTGTTTTTTAATGTTTGATTTAAATGCCTCTTTTATCCTCTAAAATGTACTTTTATCCTCTTACTTTCCACTAAGATCAGACTTTATTAATATCCATGCTTTTTGTGAGGCTACCAATGGCACCGGACTCCGCCGAAAATCCTTTCTACAAAACCGTGTTTATTCCTGTTTATATTTCTCACATTTGTTCCAAACCATCTTTCAGTACCCAGTTCTATATTAACCAAATGTCCTTGGCACAGTGGATATCTTGTTTTTCTATTTTCAAACATTCAATTTCCGTAATAGAGTGACAAAATTTCCTTCTCTGGAAAAAACGTCTGGTTTGGAAATGGTTAGTTTGGAAAGGACTTACAGGACTAATTCTTGCATCAGTACACAGAGGGGAAAATTTATCAAAAATGGAACAGAAAGAATCTAGAACAGTTGCCCACAGTAACCAGTCAGCTTCTCTCTTCAGTTTGTTTAGTTAAGCTTTGAAAATGAAATAGAGAACCTGACAACTGCTCCACATTCTGTCTGCTCCAGTTTTGATAAATTCCCCTCAATGTCTTTTCAGGGGACACTACAATAATATTTCCACTGTTAACATTTCTTAAATTCCTAATGATATGCAGCATTCATACATGCCTGCATCGTTTAGATTAGGACTGTTCTAGTGATACATAAATTATACTTAGTCAAATCCATATTTCCAAAAATACCTTTATAAATTAAACTTAGATTACAATTATTGATGCATAGTAGGAGTGAGAGCGTTGTTTCATATCCAAATAAATAGTATACATATCTGTGATCAAATTATAATTTTACCAAACCCAAGTATGCAGGCGCTTGGGAGAGTAGGGCTTTTAAGAAAACGTAGCTCTCATTGGAAACTTAATAAAATGTAAAAAATATTGTTAATTTCATTCTCATAAAATAGTGTTGCAGTAATCTGGTAGTTGGTTGTAGATCTGTTGCAAGATGATAGTTGCTTTTAGTTATTAATAAAAATAAATAAAATAAGATTAAAAAAACAAATAAAAAAACCAAACACAAAACAATCCATCAGATGTGAGAGGGCGGTAACATACATCCGCAACAGCTCCCTCATCTCCTCTCGCATTGATGCCTTGGGCCTCAGACTAGCGTCTTAGGGCAGCGTCACCCAGTGCGCAGGCGCCAAATCCAAATCATCTTGCAACAGATCTACAACCAACTACCAGACTACTGCAACACAATCTGTATTGTATGATATATGGACACAGCGTCAATTGTACATGATATATATATTGTAACAATATTTTAGGAGAACTAAATTAAAAATATTTTTTATATTTTACTAAGTTTCCAATGAGAGCTACGTTTGCTTAAAAGCCCCCTCTCCCAAGCGCCTGCATACTTGGATTTGGTAAAATTATCATTTGATCACGTATATTTATACTATAAATTAAACTTGTTTTACCATGGGAAAGACTGCATAAAAAATTCACCATTTCTTTTCCAAGTTAATAGTGAATTTTGTGTACCACACATACAATTCAAACTATCCTTTCTTTCTGTAATCTTTATAGATTGTGGTGATACTTTTATTTCTGGAATAATCAAATCATCTACTTTCATAATCATTTTAATCCTTACTTGAGCTGAAGCTCTTGTTATTTGAAAATCCCATATACTATCTTCTTTTTCATCCTTTTTATGTTCTGGATCTACAAATTCAATAATACTGTGTCAGAAACCACATTTCAGTTTTCCTTCCTATCTTGACAGAACTTATTATATTTCATATTACATCTCCTGACCAAATTGTAGAATCCATATTAAAACATAATTTTAACACATTTTATTTTGGATTCTATTCTGCCATGGCAATATCACCACCATGTAACCATAACAACTCCATAACCTATGCAAACAGATTTTAAGCCCCTTTCACAAAGTCTGAACAGGAGGGGATTCGAGCACAGATACCCTGCTGATACCCTGCTGATCAAAACAGATGTCGACATTGTGACATCTGTGTCTATCCAGTTTTTTTCTGGCGATGGAGTTAAAAACTGAAATTAACAGACCCATTTTGGTCTATGGGGATCTGATGTTCATTTACATCAGATTACCACTGATCAGGTCAAGCAAAACGTAACTCTGATCCATTTTTTCCCCCGGACCGGGCCAGAGCTGGGGTAACCAGATTTCCACAGCTGTATCACTCTTCTCTTCATTGAATCTTGCTGTGGGTCTTTGGAAGTGTTATATATCTCTTATTTAAGATAGTAGTTAACTTCTGCTTTCCTGGAAAGATTTATTATATACTGTATGTTGCCACAGTCAGTATTGTCACAAAAGAAAAAAGGAGTCCTGTGATAGTGAACTTTCTCTCCTTATTACTTTACCCTTCTGTTTGTTCTTTTTAGAAGTCATATTTTTCTCTTTTTAATGTTTGTGACCTTTCCATTTCTGAATTTCAGAAGCTATTGCTGAAAAAGAAATGCAGCATCATTTTCTGGCAGTTTACATTGGTCAGTGTCCCATCATGCCTTGTACATAAAGCACATTCATGCTCTGTCCACTTTTGAGCTTTGAGCTGCCTGTTGTTGGATGGTGGGCTGGCACATAGTCTAGGCTGTAGTCTAGGCTCAAGTTTCTGCAGGCACCCTAAGGATTCTGCTCAGACTTTCCCTGTTTTTTTTTTTGCTGTATTCATTTTAACCTCTTCCCTCACAAAGCCCCCAGGGCCTACTGCAGACAAACATTCCCACACCATGATGCTGTCACCGCTACAATTTGCAGTAGGGATAATGCACTTCCTCTCTTGGTCATGGGGGGTGCACTTGTTACATGGGTACAGTGATCAGTATCCTATAAATCTTGGCTGACCTCATCCCAAATGCTGGAGCACTTGCAGGCTGGAAGGAACCATTAACCACACAATGGAAAACTGCAAAGACCATGCATAAAGCAGACAAGACTCAAGTCCAGCTTGATTGATGCTCAACATCTTTCCCCATAGGCTGTAGCAGTTACAGCATGGTGGGGTGAGTCAGATTATTATGCCTAACCACCTCCGCTTTGGACAGAGAATTAATGGGATAAACCCAATCCAAAAAATAATGTCGTTAGCTTAGCCTTGATTAAGACAGCAGTTCCCATTCAGCAGGATCTGCTTGCTAACTAATGTCTTTCCTCAAGAGCAACAATGTAGGATTTGCATCAATTTAAAGGGAGGTAAAATTCAGTTTTCCTAGAACACCAATGAAAGTCCACAAACAAAAAGCTACACACCTGATATATAAAGAAAGGGTAGGGTGTCAGGGTTTCTTACCCTTCCTTGTCCAGTTGCTGTCCAGTTGCTTTCAGCATTGCCTATTTTTAGTGACACTGTTTGTTTCTCTTTGGCGCCCTCTTATGACCAAACCTGTTAACATCATCATTCTGCAACTACTCGCAAAACTCCTCACAAATTCCTGTCTCAGAGTGATGATGCAAACTCCAGTTCACAATTTAACCATCAGCTTGTCCAATCAGTCTCCACTCTTGCATGTGTTATGATCTACCAAGTGCTCTGCAGTTATTCCTGTTCTCCGTGTATGGCCCTGGCTGACTGATACCCTGGTTCCTGACTCTGGCTATTGTTTCTGTTCATCCTGCTCTCAGTGTTCCCTGACCTGGTTCGGCTGACTACCCGCTCTAGCATCTGACTTCTAGCTTGGTACTGATGACGTTCTAGACGTTTTCTATTGCTTTTGACATTTATGTTTATTGTAGGGATGTTTAGATACCAAGTACCGTACTTGGTACAACTACAAGTACAGATACTTTTCCAGCTCCAAGACTAGACTAGAGAAAAACTCAAAAGTTAGGAGGCAGCTGTAGATTTGAAGGAGCATACGTGGCTCCTGAGATTTGTGCATCCCTGTTTAAAAGCATGATTTGAGATTAGGGATGCGGCCGCCAAAACAAAACGGCCGAAAATGGCACTTTTGGCAAAATGCTGAAAGTGCCATTTTATGGCCGATACGGCCATGCATCCAGGGTAGCCCATTTATCCATGCAGCTATAAATGCTAGGGTATGTTCCTGAAACTCAGAGCTGAGGAAACTACATTGATGAGTTGCGAAATGTCTTCAACATTATAGAACAAGTCCAGGTGAAAGTGAATAACCACTATTGGATTTTTCTTTTCAACATCTGTGCAGTGGTACATATCATTGTACAAATAATTAGCATATTGTTATTCATGGTATGGATGTGTTTCTCCTTGATTCCTTTTTTCACTAAGAAGGTTGGTTTGTTTATGCCTTATGTCAATGATACCATATTTCCCTTTGAATTTTTTGTGTTTAGGTCTAGGACAGCTAACAGTTTGTTTTCAACACATTTTTCATTGTCATGGAAAAACGATTTTTAAAAGAACTGCATTTATATTGTCTATGCTAAAATTGCTTGTGGTTAATCAGTAAAACCATGATCAATTGCTACACAGAGGAAGTTGCACAAGAAGCATATTTGTTTATTTTTATTGGGGGGTGTATGGAGGGTATATACAGTGTATGAGGGGTAAGGATGTATATTGGGAGGTGTATGGAGGGTATATACAGTGTATGAGGGGTGAGGATGTATATTGGGGGGTGTATGGAGGGTATATACAGTGTATGAGGGGTGAGGATATGTATTGGGGGGTGTATGGAGGTCTCTATCTATTCAGTTTCGAGGGAAAAGGTTTGTCAGCCAGTATCTGGCTGAATATGAAGTCCCAAGCTACCAGGGTGGGTGCTTATTACATCAATTAGGCCTGGTTCACACCTGGGCGTAAGTACCGTACTTGGTACAACTACAAGTACAGATACTTTTCCAGCTCCAAGACTAGACTAGAGAAAAACTCAAAAGTTAGGAGGCAGCTGTAGATTTGAAGGAGCATACGTGGCTCCTGAGATTTGTGCATCCCTGTTTAAAAGCATGATTTGAGATTAGGGATGCGGCCGCCAAAACAAAACGGCCGAAAATGGCACTTTTGGCAAAATGCTGAAAGTGCCATTTTATGGCCGATACGGCCATGCATCCAGGGTAGCCCATTTATCCATGCAGCTATAAATGCTAGGGTATGTTCCTGAAACTCAGAGCTGAGGAAACTACATTGATGAGTTGCGAAATGTCTTCAACATTATAGAACAAGTCCAGGTGAAAGTGAATAACCACTATTGGATTTTTCTTTTCAACATCTGTGCAGTGGTACATATCATTGTACAAATAATTAGCATATTGTTATTCATGGTATGGATGTGTTTCTCCTTGATTCCTTTTTTCACTAAGAAGGTTGGTTTGTTTATGCCTTATGTCAATGATACCATATTTCCCTTTGAATTTTTTGTGTTTAGGTCTAGGACAGCTAACAGTTTGTTTTCAACACATTTTTCATTGTCATGGAAAAACGATTTTTAAAAGAACTGCATTTATATTGTCTATGCTAAAATTGCTTGTGGTTAATCAGTAAAACCATGATCAATTGCTACACAGAGGAAGTTGCACAAGAAGCATATTTGTTTATTTTTATTGGGGGGTGTATGGAGGGTATATACCGTGTATGAGGGGTAAGGATGTATATTGGGGGGTGTATGGAGGGTATATACAGTGTATGAGGGGTAAGGATGTATATTGGGAGGTGTATGGAGGGTATATACAGTGTATGAGGGGTGAGGATGTATATTGGGGGGTGTATGGAGGGTATATACAGTGTATGAGGGGTGAGGATATGTATTGGGGGGTGTATGGAGGTCTCTATCTATTCAGTTTCGAGGGAAAAGGTTTGTCAGCCAGTATCTGGCTGAATATGAAGTCCCAAGCTACCAGGGTGGGTGCTTATTACATCAATTAGGCCTGGTTCACACCTGGGCGGCACAGTTTTTGCACGTTAACAGCATGTGGTTATGCGCATTGTGCACATTTGTATGCGCGTTTAAACGTGCACACATAAAAACGCACGTTTTGATTGGCAGCTCATGAACATGGAAGAACGCGCGTATAAACACGCAAAAACAATGAAGTCTATGGGGCAAAAAAGCGCTTTTATCTGCCCAAAGAAGCTCCTGTACCTTTTTGGGCGTTTGGCATTTTTCTGCTGGCGGTTTTTTGCTCAGGTGTAAACCAGGGTCATTGAAAAACATGGGATTTCTTGTGATGGGCATTTAAAAGCGCTTTTTGAACTGCTCAAAAACTCCTAGTGTGAACCAGGCCTTATACCAACCAATTTTCATTGTCAGTATGCAGTTGGAGATGGCATGGCACTTGCCTGTGTATGAAACACCAGTTGTGCCGCTTATCGCTACCAGTCAGCAATTAGTATTAACAATAATCTGAATTCCCAGTTTAAAATGTTAGAATAGTGTAGCTATACCTTTCAGGGATTGCTTTATTTGTATAATTTCTCTTTCATGACAGACTGTAAGGCCATCCAATCTTCAACCTGAGCTCAGTGTTGACAACAGATATTTATAAACTGTCATTTAACAATGGTGTTAGGGCTCAGTCACACTAGATGCAGTGCGTTCCGGCCCGATTTTGGCCAGAACGCACTGCCTCGCATTGCGGCCGGCTCACTTTTTAGTGGGGCAGGAGGGGGCATGGCGGGCCATTCAAGTGAATGGCGCTGTAGCCACGCACTCCGGCCGCAATGCGATCTGCCGCACGGGATCGCAAGGCACATTGTGCCTGCGGTCCGGTCCAGTGCGATCAAAATAGTGCTTGCATATTTTGGCTCTGAGAGACAGAAAACAAGTTGTGATGAAACGCGTTGGGAGGGCAGGGCATAGAGAGCGCTTCCTGACACCAACACAATATTGGACTACCTCTGTAAGTGTTTTTAACCTTATAATAAAGCAGTATAGCGAAGTACTACACCATGAGTGGCTTGTCTATTAATATTAAGAAAGGATCTTTCTCAGCCGGAGCATAACTGGAAGGATTTACAAACACCGGGAATGCTAATTTTTTATGACTTATCCCTCAGCTGGGGTAGCCCTGTAGATCCGGTGAGTGTGGTTTGTTTCTGTGCACGGTGGAGTGAAGAGAGAGATATTGCTTGCAAACAATGAATATGAAGTTCATTTTTTACAGTTTATTTTAGTGCAGTTAATAAGTTATTTAATTATTGCATCATATACTGTATGTCAATTTTAATTTTGCCCATAGTTCCACTTTAATACTAGAGACAGATTCTATTGTATACAGTATGTCATTTTATTTTGCTCATGGTTCCACTTTAAGAGTGAAAATTTTGATTCGTACAATTGATTATTCCTTACTGATTTTAAAACTTCTTTGTGCCCAGATTATGGACATAGTTTTACATACTTTTAACAAGCAGTACAAGAGCTTTAAAACAAACCATCTAGTTGCAGGTGAAGTTTTATCCTAAAAAATAACAAGAGGCTTGGATTTCAACTGGTTTCTAAGGCCAGGTTCACTTTTGTGCTTTGTGCAACACACTGTTGCTTGCATTGCATTAAGGAATCCAATTTATGTTGAACAGGCTGCTAATGCACCCCAGTGTGACTAAAAGTCCACCTGACCCTTTTCTAGGAATGTAGGGTATGCACAGTAGTTCATTGCATCACATTCCAATGCACAGCAACACAGGTGCGTTCTCTTGGTGGACAACATTATAGTGTTAACTCTGCCTAACAGCTGACAAGCACCAGGTGTTTGTTTACGTTTGAGAGCCGGCAGGCTGTAAAAGGGGTAAATGAGTTAAGGTGCCCATCCACCTTAAGGTGCCCATACACTGTACGATTCTCGTACGAGAATCGCGGGAAATCCCACGATCGTACGAGAATCGTACAGTGTATGGGTGTATTCGGCTGTTATCGTACGGACATGCCACAAACCCGCCGAACATCGTACGATGCTCGGCGGGTTTTCGAACATGTCCGTCAGTTTAAAGTCGTGCGACCTTACAGTAGTAGAGGTCGCACGGCTTCCACACACCTTACGATAATCGTACGATCGCGGGATTTCCCGCGATTATCGTACGATTATCGTAAGGTGTGTGAGGACCTTTACAACCATCGCAAGACTTTTGTCTTGCGATGGTTGTAAGCTAATTAAAAGCTCGTACGATATGCCCATCTTGGACAGGCAGATCGTACTTCCGATGACTGCAAACGGGCAGTGTGCGCGTGCGTTCGGCAGTTGTCGAAGACGTGCGACCGTACAGTAGAAACGGTTGCACGCCTTCCATACACTTTGCGATTATCGTACGATCACGGGATTTCCCACGATTCTCGTACGATAATTGTACAGTGTATGGGCACCTTTATTGTTCCATTGCTTTTGTTTTGAATTTTGAAGATTAATTTCTCCACAATGCCTATAGCTACAGAGGTGAATGAGTGCTTGTTTCAAAGTTCAGAATATCCAGTATACAGTATAAGTATCCATTTATTAATAATTGAAATCATGAACTGTCATTAATTCCAGTACCATTTACTTTATTTAGTTTATCATTTATTTAAGTCATCATTTTTTGTTTCATGCATAGCCAAAATGCCCACTTAAATAAAACTGTTGACTTTCCAGAAAGATATAACTAAGGCTTGCCAGTAGCATCAGTAGTAGATCTTGGACAGATTGTTCGGAAATTTTGTGCCATTCATTAAGAAGTGTGGGAGTGAGCAGTCTAAAGGTCTGTTCATTAATATGCCATTTGTTATTGCACATATAGAATAATGATATGCTGTGCATGTGTCCCAATATTTGAAAGGGCCCCAGAGGGACTGTAAAATTAAGCACAATGCTTTTAGTATTACTGCATTATACATACAGAGGGGCACAATAGACCAAATCAACACAATTCTGTAATTCTGCCCGGAATTAATCACTTACGGGGTTATTAACAAAGCTGCCGAAAGCAGCCGAGTGAATAACGCAGCTGTAGTGAAGTGAGCCGGAACATCGTTCGGCTATTCACTACGGCTCAGTACGGCTGAGCCGAAGTGCAGAAGGACTTCGACTCAGCAGATGCAACATCTGGATCGGCCGAGCCGAAGCTCCGGCAGCTCACTTGCTGCCGTTCGCCCCTATTCCCATAGGGGGCGAACGGCAGTGTGTAAATAGTTGAATGCCGCCGAGAGGCATTCGGCTCGGCTATTCTGCTCGGCAAATCGATGAGAATAGGTTTTTTTTTTTAAAGAAGTTGAAGGAATAACTTTAAAATGTAAATAAATTTAAAAAAATAAAAAATAAAGATTTTTTAAAAAGAAAAAATAATTTTTAAAAACCCAATTGGGCGGAGCTAGCAATGACAGCTAGCTCCGCCCAACTGTTTCCTATTGACCGCCACCTGCTAGAGTCAATTAATAATGGGCGGAGCCGGCCGTAATGTCACGGCCAGCTCCGTCCAGTTGTTATTGTTTAATGACAGTTCAGCGTCCCCAAGTCATTTGGGGACGATGATCTGTCATTACAACTGGGCGGAGCCAGCCATCACATCACTGCTGGCTCTGCCCAGCTGTCATTTGTGGGGAGAAAGGCCGGCCTTCAGCTGGCCGTTCGCTCAGCTTCGGCTGACACTTCGGCTCAGTCGAGCCGCAGCAAATGCCTTCGGCTCAACTGAGCCGCTCAGCCGCCTTTGGGTGCTGTATGGGCTATAGTGAATAGCCCGCAACCGAAGCTAGCCGAAGGATCAGCTGAAGCTACGGCTGGATCCTTTGGCAGCTTTGTGAATAGACCACTTAGTTTTGTGTGGATGCTGGTAGATTGAATAATTCACCAGAATCGTAACTCTCTTGCAGGATCTCTTTATCTGCCCATGTGTCTATTACAAAGGTAGTTTACTCTGGCTGCACTACATTATAAGGAATAAAACAGGAATAGTAAGACTTCCCAGGATGGCTTTTCAATAAAAGCAATCTGCACATAGTTGCTTACCATTCACAGTCTGCTGGCAAATCACTCTCATCTTTCTTTCACACCCTTTTTAGTTTATGCAAACATACGGTAATTAGTTATTCTCCCTCACCATCTGCTGGCAGGTATTCAGTGCTGCATGGCCACAGTGGGTCTACTCTGTGACAGTTTGCCCTGGAGTCCCTGGCAGCTGTTATGGAGTGTATTAGTTTATATGTACATGGGTAGTTTTTTTATGTGTAGGGGGGGGGAGATTATTATTTTTTATGTGCAGGGAGTGTATTATTTTAGATGTGGAGGGGTAGTATTTTGTTATGTGTATGGGGGTAGAAGTGTATTAGGCTCCCTTCATACCTGTATCTTTACGTGCGATTAGGCATTACTGCATCAGGGACTTGCCTTTTCCTGCAGCAGGGATCCCAAAACTGGCGTTTAAAAGCGGCAACAGTCACACATGCAAGTTAATGATCAGGTGACAGCAGCTGAATGTAAACGCCTGCATACCGCATGTAATGGTATGTGATATGATTACATTTGGTTAGGAATCAATCATTATCCCTCGACGCAACGATTGTGCATTCAGGGTGAGTGTTCTCTAACCACATGTAATAATATCACATATCATTACACGGGGTGGGCAGGCGTTTACATGCAGCTATCACATGGTCATTAACTTGAATGCATGACAGCTGTCACTTGTAGAACAGCAAAAAGTTTACCAGCTCACTCACCATCCAGAATGCAAAAAAACTTGTGTCACCCCTAAGGTTAAAAACAAAGGTTTAGATACACATCTTCTGCAGAAAATGTGAAAGCCGCACCGCCTCGCCAAGGCACCTCTACTTTGTTTTGCTTAGCTGTCACTTGTAAACACCACATTAGTGATTCGTGCTTCAGGAAACCGCAAGTTCCGTAGGGAGACTGAGGACATACTGTAACTCAAGAGATGTTTCCACGTTATTCAGCATTCACTGTAATGGTGCAGAGAGTGGCCCTGACATAATAATGTCAGTGCCAACTTATGAATCATTAAGGACTGTACAGCCCAGAGAAAAAGGCTAAGAGGAAGAGGACGCTGCAGTCTCCTGGAAATAGTATATACAAAAAATATACACCGGAGAACCTTCGACAGTGGAGGTGGGGTTAGACTAGGGAATCTTCAGCAAAGGAGGGGATCGACATGGGACCTTTAGAAGTGGAGATGGAGGGGGGAGGGGGTGGGGGGGCTGTAGTCCATTACAAGCTTGCTCCTGTGTTGGACTAAAATCTCAATACAAATTAGTATACTAAACATGAGATTGTAGTCCATCAGGGGAGTGAGCGTGGACCAGTGGCTACATTATAACACACTATGGGACTATGGGGAACAAAAGTAGCCACCCTCTAGAACAGGGGTGTCAAACTCAATTGCATCGCATTATGGTTGCCCTCAAAAGGGCCAGTTGTATCTGTAATACTTGTAATCTTCAGGGCGGTTGAGAAGACTTAAAGGAGAACTATGAGGTGAGTGCTTTTCACTCACCTCATAGTTCTAGCCGACCTGTGACAATGAGACTGTCACAGGTCGGCTCAGTAGATCGGGAAGTGAGCGAACACATACCGGCGTTCGCTCACTTCTCGATCCTGTCACAGTTCTCTGCCGTGACAGGGGACTGGCTGGATTCCCCCCTCCCCGCTCTGATCCTCCAGCGCTGACTGGCAGAACGGACGGGGAGGGGGCGGGTACAGCTGGCTCTGCCTCTAGATAGGCGGAGCCAGCTGTCACTCACACAGCTGGGCGGATCCAGACATAATTGTCGGGAATCCTTTTCAGTCTCAGCGTCTCAGTATACCGTGAGCTGTAGCTCGCAGTATACTGTGGCATCTCAGTATACCGCGAGCTGTAGCTCCCGGTATACTGAGCTTAGGGTGATGGGTGACGTTACCCTAAGGAGAACTATGGGGAAAAGCCCTGACCCCATAGTTCTCCTTTAATCAGCAAACAGTCTTTATTTTTCAAAACTGGTCAAATAAAACAGCTGACAAAACAAATAGCACTTCTGTTCAGTACAAATACTCAGTGGCTCACCGCCTCAGTACGTTTGTCCAACAACAGAGAGTGACAGCTGGCTCCAGGAGTTTGCAACACAGGCCCAGGTGCCCAACAGCAGTATCTCAGCAATCAGCTTCGCTCAGCCATGTGTCCAGCTTCCAACACACCTCACAGACCACTTGCAGGCTGGCTTCCTGTGTTTTTTAAAACCACTCCTAGCAGGTGGGTTAACCCTTACCATTCAAAAAACCTGTTTTAACTTCCCCTTAAAGGGATCATTAATAAATAGTGTGGAAATATGCTGTCCATCCAGGACCCATTCCTGGCGTCCTGTACATATCCCCCCCACCCCCATCTGCCTCAACGCGGAGGTGTCAGAGGCAATGCGGGACATTCTACAATGTACCCTTGACAGGGCATCTGCATTTTGGTGACTTTTCCCTGTCCTGTGTTCTACCCCAAAGTGAGCCCTCGTTCACACCTGAACGTTTTGTAGCGCGTTCTACGCTCGACGAACGCTCTACAAAACGCTCAAAAATATAAATCCCATTGTATTCAATGGTCTCGTTCCCACCTTGGCGTAGTTCCGCCCGTCCCTAATGCGCTACAAAACGGCCCACGCCTGAAAAGGTACATGTACTACTTTGGGCCGTTTTGTTGCGCGTGTCCATTGGGATACAGCCAAGTAGCCTTTGGAAACGTGCGTTTGTCGCGCGACTTACGCGCGGCGGTCGCGCATATGCAATGCGCCTAGGTGTGAACGAGACCTTAAACTCTTGCAAAGACAAAAACCACCTAGTCACCCTTGCATTTGTGTGTTTATGTTGTCTCATCCAAGTTAATGGTGCATGGTCAGACACTAGCTGGAACTTCCTACCAAGGAGGAAATATCTTAGAGAATCCAGAGCCCACTTTATGGCTAGGCATTCTCGTTCTACAACTGCATCGTTTTTCTCAGCAGGTGTTAACTTTCTACTGAGAAACACTACTGGATGTTCCTCCCCATTGACTTCCTGGGACAAAACAGCTCCCAGGCCTTCACTGGAGGCATCTGTTTAAAACACAAATTCCTTAGAAAAGTTTGGAGCAACCAACACTGGCTACTGGCACAAAGCCATATGCTTTTCACTCACCTCATAGTTCTAGCCGACCTGTGACAATGAGCTTGTCACAGGTCGGCTCAGTAGATCAGGAGGTGAGCGAACACATACCTGCGTTCGCTCACCTCTCGATCCTGTCACGGCTCTCTGCCGTGACAGGGGAGGGGCTGGATTCCCCCCTCCGCCAGCGCTGACTGGTGGAACGGACAAGGGAGGGGGCGGGTACAGCTGGCTCTGCCTCTAGGTAGGCAGAGCCAGCTGTCAGTCACGCAGCTGGGCGGATCCAGACATAATTGTCGGGATCCGCTTCAGCTACAGCGTCTTAGTATACCGCGAGCAGCAGCTTTGTCGTTCCACTGAATGACAGACTTTTTGCATTTGTCAAGTCAGTCAGTGGTACCGCAATCGTGGCAAAACTGATGACAAACCGTCGGTAGTACCCGACTATGCCTAGGAATGCTCGGACCTGTTTCTTTGTTACAGGGCGGGACCAAGCCTGGATGGCTTCTATTTTGTTCATTTGTGGTTTCACTAAACCTCTACCCACAATGTACCCTAGGTATTTAAACTTCTCCATTCCAATAGCGCATTTCTTTGGATTTTCCGTGAATTCTGCTCGTCTTAACGAGTCTAATACAGCTTGGACCCTGTGCAGATGTGACTCCCAGTCTGTATTAAAAATGACTATATCATTAAGATAGACTGAGGTGTATCCTTGATGAGGGCGGAGTGTTCTATAAATCGCTCTCTGAAAAGTGGCCTGAGCCACATATTTAATAGTTCCTGGGCTACCGCTTTTGGGGTACTCTTCCTCAGAGGGACAGCCTCTGGGTACCTTGTGGCGTAATCGAGCACCACAAGAATATACTGATATCCGCAGGCCGATTTCACCAAGGGCCCTTCTATATCCATAGCAATACGGTGAAACGGCACCTCAATAATAGGCAGGGGCACTAAGGGGTTCCTAAAATGGGGCACTGGAGCTGTTAGCTGACACGTGAAACAGGAAGCACAATACCTTTTTACCTCAGCCACCACACCTGGCCAATACAACTGATCTGTTATTAGTGCCTCTGTCTTGTCAGCCCCCAGGTGTCCTCCTAATGCATTATTGTGAGCTAGATCGAGTACCATGCGTCTAAAAGGCTGGGGAACCAACAACTGCTCCACAACGTCTCCCCGTACTTCGGTAACTCGATACAGCAAATCACTATTGACCACAAAGTAAGCAAATCTGGTTTTGGCCTCAGGAACTTGGGGTACTCCATCACCATGACCTGTTCTCTGGCGTTTTTTAAAGGTGGGGTCCCCCATTTGGGCGCTGCTAAATGCACCCCTGGACACCTCCAGGTCAGGATGCACTGGATTAGAGGATTACTTAATTTAATCCTCCTCGGACATAACCTGGAGTGGTGAGGGTTCCTCTACATCCTCTGTAACTATGACCTGCCCAATAGGAGGTCCCCCCCTCAGGGGTCCCCTTGTTTTGCAGGTCATTTACCAACAGTACAGTATAATCAAAAATGTTGGCATTTTCATCAAAATCAACATTATTTCCATGAGTCAGTGGTCCCTTTGTCCTGCTCTGCTGGGGAAACAGCAATGTCTGTAAGTTCTCGGCTTACATGGTCCCACAGTTCAACAAAAAGAGGGTAGTCTCAACCTACTATGATGTCCTGAATGAGGTTCGGTACCACCCCAACCTCCTGTGTACCACCACAGGCTGTAGTCATTGTCACTGGCACCAGTGGGTACTCTTTAGTGTCCCCATGTATGCGCACCACTTTAAGTGTTTTGTGTAGTGATCCCAGCCTCCCGACCACCCCAGTGTGGACAAGGGTCACCATACAACCTGAATCCAGTAGAGCTCAGGCATGAATATTGTTCACCCAAACATCACATTCGAAGCACCCTCCAGTCCAATCCAGATGGGCAGCACAAACCTGCTGAGCATATAAGGAAATCCGCTGCATGAATCCACATTCCATGGGTCCCTTTTGAAGAGGACAGTGGGCCTGAATATGGCCCCTGGCGTGACACTGACAGCATATTATGTTTTCAATTTTCTGTTCCGGGGCAGAGTTCTGGGGGTATTCACTCTCGGTCTCTCTTGAATGCTGCTTCCAGGGTTTGTAGGTGTCCTCGCCGTCTGAGATCAATAGCCAGTCGTAACTTAATAAGCAAACAGTCTTTATTTTTCAAAACTGGTCAAATAAAAAAACTTGTCTTCAGCAAAACGAGAAAAAAACAAATAGCACTTCTGTTCAGTACAAATACTCAGTGACTCACCGCCTCAGTAAGTTTGTCCAACAGGGTTAGAGTCCCAGCCGGCTCCAGGAGTTTGCAGCACAGGCCCGTGTGCCCAGCAGCAGTGTCTCGGCAATCAGCAGTCCATAGCCAAGCAAAGCCATGTATCCAGCTTCCAACACACCTCAGGTGGCTGTGCAGGTTCTATGGTGGGCTGTGCGGACTCACAGGTGGCTGTGCAGGTTCTATGGTGGGCTGTGCTGACAGTCAGATGGGCTATGCGGGGTCTATGGTGGGCTGTGCGGACTCTCAGGTGGCTGTGTGGGGTCTATGGTGGGCTGTGCGGACTCTCCAGTGGGCTGTGCGGGGGCTATGCTGGGCTGTGCGGGGTATTAGGAGGGCTGTGCGGTCTCACCAGGGGTTCCGGTCAGTCTCAGTGGGTGCTGGTGGCGTGGATCCACAGTAGATTTACTACTGGCACTGTAAACAGGCGTCACAATTTACAGGAAGGCTGCCAGTACCTTGCTTGGGACCTCAGCAGCACCTTCTCAGGAAGGAGAAGCCCGGCGCCTGTTTCAAGCGTCGCCTACAGTTTAAAAATTGAAAGCGCTGGTTTTGAGGCATTTTCACAAGTAAGGGTACTTGTGAAAATGGCCAGTATCCGATAACAATGCCGGTATCCGTGCATCCCTAGTCAATATATCTAAAGTGTTCTGTCATCCTCTCTGCTGCCAGATGCCAAAACAAGGTGGGGGCGGAGAAGAGGGGGTAATACACGACTCATACAAGCCTTTTTGAATCATGATGTATAGATTTAAATATTGTGCCTTTACAATTTTGCGCCGCGATGTTGTATTCATGTAATGTTGCACTGCTCTACTTTTCTTTCGGAAACAATAAAAATGTTTAGCAAAAAAAAAGAAGAGGGGGTTGTTGCAACAGCTGCTATAGCCATCGGGAGTCTGTTTACCTGTGTAAAGCCAACTGTCAGCTTTACACTGGAACAGATTCTGGCAGCTATAAACTGCCTGATCGCTTACAGGGGCCTAGTAAACATGTACCCCCCCTTCCCGCCCAAAACCCCCCGCCTTGCTTCTCAGGCTCTGCTGCCCCTCCTACGAATGTCCATTTGCTGATCTCCTCCCCGCTGAATGAAAACAGAAGTGAAGATGATTTCATCACTTCTGGTTCATTAGCTGTCATTTCCGGGGGAGGAAGCTGATCAAGCACAATCTGTGCTTAATGAGCTTTAGTGGGCTGCAAAGGTATAATTAGGGGTCTAATAGAAAAAGGAGCTGTTACTACTAAAGTGCTATCAGCTAGGGGGCTTGTAAGTAAAAAGTAAAAAAAAAAAAAAAGTTAAATAAAATAAATTTAAAAATCCCCCCCCACAAATTTCACACGTTTCACATAAACACGCGTCGGGTGTGTTTATGCACTAAAATGATTGAGCCACACATTAGGTTTTTTTTTTTCCAGAAAATATATAATTCTGCTGGTGGTTAAGTCATTTTCAGGCCTAAAATGTGCATTTTTAAATTTATTTTATTTAACTTTTTTTTTTTTGCAAATGGCTCTGGCAGTGAAAAGGTTAAGCAGGTGTTCCTCACTTCTTCGTATCCTACAGTGATTTACTGAGAGAAGCTTGAAATGTGGAGAAGGCCCTGCTTAAACCAAACGTGTGCTTTTGCTAAATGCTTTAAAGTAAATGTAAGGCTGTTTACTATGGGGCTAATGTATAAAACTTCTGCCCAGCTGATACTTGAGTGACTGCTGTCCACATGGCATTACTGCCACTAAATAGAATTTCCTATGTTCCTCAGCTTCATCTAATGGCGAGCAAACGGCATTCACCTAGTCCCTGAGGGTACGGCTATATTCATGGAAAAAAGTAAGTACACCCTATGCCAATTGTTGACTTTCAAAATATTTGAACAGCCACACATTTAAACAGAAGTGAAATTCTTTTAAAAAAAAGTCACATAAAAGTGACATGGTGTATTCATTCTCATAATCTACATTAACGAAAATGCAGATTTGTCACCTAGAAAAAGTAAGTGCACCCCTATATTAACCACTGCAAATCCATGAAATTAGAATCAAGTGTTCCAAATTAGGTGCCAATGAAAATAATCTCCTTAGGGATGCCACCAGAGACGGCAGTCTCAGGCGGCATCTCATTGCAGGAGCAGGTGGTTCTTAGTTTTAAATTCTGTAGCCCTAACTTTTTCACTCGACAACCTGGTCTGTACATTACATATTTCTAACCACCTTGTTTATCTAAACAGTTGTTGCTTGCTATGTCCCCCCTAACCTCTCCTCCGTGGATGGGGGGGGGAGCACCTCCCGGAAATGAGAGGGACACCTCCCTGAAAGTGCTTCTTTCAGGTTGGGATCCCTGCTATGTAGTCTCCAACTATTTTAATAAAGCCGTTCTTTAAGATAGGTTTAAACAAAGTGTTAACTCATCGCCTATATTTTGGGCACAGGAAAGCATATGTAAGGAAAGTTCCATTTAAAAAAAATATATATATTATTTGATGGTAAGGCCTTGTTCACACCAAACGCGTTCCAGGAGCAGAGCAGAGCAGTTACAGACCGGATCCAAACTGCATCCAATGTATTCCAATGGAATTTTGGGCACTACGGTAGTTCACACCGCAGCGTTCAGTTCCAGAGCATGTAAAAAACCTGCAGCATTTTACCTGCTCTGAATCAAAAATGCATGCAAACGCCCTGGAACGCACTAAAAGCACATTCTAAACTAAAAACAAAATTTGATTATTTTTTTTTTTTACCAAAAACGGCCCGGAACGCATGAAAAATGCGGCACAACCCACTGTAATGCATGTGCAGAAACTCATGCAGATCTGGTCTGCATTTGGTGTGAACAAGGCCTTATACTTGCCTGTATGACTCTTAAGGTGCCCATACACCTGCCGATTATCGTACGATAATCGCAGGAAATCCCGCGATCGTACGATAATCGGCAGGTGTATGGAAGGCGTGCGACCGTTTCTACTGTACGTCTTTTGTCTTACGAGCAGGCTCGAAAACCCGCCGAGAATCGTACCATTGTCGGCGGGTTTGTGGCCTGCTCGTAAGACAAATGCCGCACGGGCCGGTGTGCGCAGCATTGCAGTCATCGGAAGCCCGCCCCTCAGCGTGGCAGGCTTGCGATGATCGCAAGTACGATATGCCTGTCCAAGATGGGCAGATCGTACATTTTTTAATTACCTTACAACCATCGCAAGACAAAAGTCTTGCGATGGTTGTAAGGTGTATTGCCAGCTTTACATGTGGCAATGTAATTAAGGAGTATTCACTAATCAGCCATAATATTGTCACCACCTGCCTAATATTGAGTAGATCCCACTTTTGCCACCAAAACTGCCCTGACCCGTTGAGGCATGGAGTCCCCCAGACCTCTGAATGTATGCTGTGGTATCTGGCACCAAGCCATCATTAGCAGACACCAAACCAACACTTCCAACTCGTTGTTGTGTTCCTCAAACCATTTTTACAGTGAGGCAGGGTGCATTATCCTGCTGAAAGAGGCTGCCACGCCCATCAGGGAATACCATTTCCATGGTTAACAGGAAGGCTGCCGAGGTCCCCAGCAAGTGCAGGACCTCAGGCAGCCGCTTCAGTTTAAAAATGTAGTGCTGTTGTTCTGTGGAGAATGCCAACCCAATATCTGCACTTGTGCACAGGCGGGATTAACGAGCTAACAGGCATTTATTTACAAAGTATTCGCTTGTAATTGTTAATTGTGACCGTTAATAATATGCAATTCATGGCAGAATACTCGTGAAAATGCCCAGTATTGGCACTGGTGCATCCCTACTTAATAATATAATGCATTGCTGGGACTTGTAGTCCTGCATAGTTGGTGCTATTTTGCATTGCTGTATATTCATTATACAGCAATTCAGAATATGACCAGCTATACAGGACTACAAGTCCCAGCAATACATTATGATAAAAATCATCTGGGCCCCCCCCAACAGGCGGAATGCCAGGGCCCGGTCGCAATTGCGACCTCTACGACCCTGGTAGTTCCACCAGTGTCAGCAATAATGGTAAGGTAGGCGGTATGTGTGAAAGTAACATCCACCTGAATGGGAGGACACAAGGTTTCCCAGCAGAACTTTGTCTAAAGCATGAAACTGCCTCAGCTGGCTTGCCTTCTTCCCATAGTGCATCCTGGTGCCATCTCTGGCCAACATGATTCATCAGGCCACTTTCTTCCAATCCTCCACGGTCCAGTTCTGATGCTCACGTGCCCATTGTGCCCAAGAGATGCAGTTTTGGAGTTGCTCTGACCCAGTTGTCTTGCCATCACCATTTGGCCCTTGTCGAAGTCGCTCAAATTCTTAACCCCTTCATGACTGAGGCCTTTTTTTCATTTTTTGTACCCATGTTATATTCCACATTTTAGGCCTGAAAACTACTTAAAACCCCCCAACATTATATATTTTCTGAATGCCAATACCCTATAGTCGGGCCCGTAGGAGGGGCAACGGAGCCCGGGAAGCACGGCGGGGGTGTCCGGCGGGGGGGTGCGGCCCCTTCTTCGGGACGCAGAAGCGATCTGGCGACAGGTAAGTCGCCAGGATCGCTTCTGTTGTAAAGCCGACAGTCGGCTCTACAAGTTTAAACAGAGTCCCGGCGGCAAAAGTCACCGGGAGTCTGTTTAAACAGCCCCGATGCTGGCGACGTACACTGTACGTCGTCAGTCACGAAGGGGGTTGCTTAGCCATTTTTACTGCTTCCAACACATCAGCTTCAGGGACAAAATGTTCACTTGCTGCCTAATATATCCCACCCACTTCACCCTTTCAGTGGTCATAATGTTCTGGCTGATCGGTGTATGTGTATAGGTATATGCTAAGAGCAGGCTCAGACTCTAATAAGCCACACTCAATATTAAGAATAAAGTAGTCAGACCCACTATTAGTCACAGTGTGCTATCTGTGGTAGAAAACCTTCTTCACACCAGTGCATCCCTCTTTCTCAAGTTCTAAAGTTATGCAGTATGGTATTTGGGGTGTGTGGAGTGTATTTGGGATAAATGGCACAGTGTGCTAACTGCAGTAGAGTGGATGCTGTCATGTGCTAAGGGAAACTATGGGGTCTATTCACTAAGCTGCCGTAGGCAGCCAAGTGAATGACCGACCTAGAGTGAAGTGAGCCGAACGCTGTTCGGATATTCACTTCTAGCTGGTACGGCTGATTTCAGCCGTACATCGGGTGGCTTCGCGTGGCTTCGGGTCGGCCGAACATGCTCATGCTCGGCTGTTCTGCTCAGTCTCTCTGTGGGACCGCGCAGAACAGAAAAACAGTTAAAAAGAAGAAAAATAAAAATAGAAAACGATTTTGTGGAGCTAGCAATGACAGCTAGCTCCGCCCAACAGTTTTCTATTGGCCGGCGGTTCTGCTGCCGTAAAAAAAAAGAAGAAAAAAAGCCTAACTCTCCCGGGCGCTCCGGGAGTCTCCCGCTCAGTCTCCCGCTCAGAGAAACACTGCTTGTTCTTTTTTTTCTTATTCTGACATGGAGCCGTGTCAGAATAGAAAAAAATAATAATTTTGGCCATAGGAATGCATTGCTAGATTCCTATTGGCTATTTCAATTTGCAAGCTAGCATTGTACCCACCCTCTGCAGTCAATCAGTAGTGGTGGACCTGATGGAGAACTGCAATGCTAGTTTACTATTGGCTATTGCAAATTGAAATAGCCAATAGGAATCTAGCAATGCATTCCTATGGCCAAAAATGATTTATTTTTTTTTCTATTTCAGCGTGGCTCTGCCGAGCCGAGGCATATGTGTTCGGCTCGACTGAGCCGCTCGGCCAAGTTCGGGAGCTCTACGGGCTATAGTGAACAGCAGCCCTTCGGTTCTACTGGGGCCAAAACTAGCCGAAGGATCGGCCGAAGCTACGGCTAAATCCTACGGCTGCTTCGTGAATAGACCGCTGAGTCCATGGATGGGGCATATGTAGTGTAATGAGGTACGTGGTTCTGTCTGCTAGATGTATTAGAGTGCTCAAGCACACAGTTGTAAAGAGCACTGTGTTCAGATCTGTAAAGTATATAGTGTTTTAAGAATTTGAGCGCAACAGTATATTATTTACATTTAGATTATAGGTCCATGCACACACATCTGCATTGCATTGTACTTAGTAATCTTGTGCTGCGTTCAGTAGAAATTCTGCATCTGTAGTCAGTATTTCTGCCTAATTTACGAACGTATGCATGTAAATGAGCTAGAGGTATGGAAAAAGAATGTGAACATTCAATGGACATTTACATGTCTTAACATGTCTACACAGGAGCATGTTACGGACCATTTATGGGTTTTTACACAGAATTTTCCTGCCAGATTTCTACCAACGTGTAGATATCAGTATTTTATTACAGCCGAGTACATCAGCCCTTTCATAATACTGCTGATTTTTTACTACTATCCCCAAAACAATATGGGTGATTTTACTGCGGCTAAAAAAAATCTATGAAAGATCAAGTCACCCACAGCCTCGCAGCCAAGAACAAGATGTTTTGGGCTGCTTTATGAGCAGCTGCTTTTACACTGAAACCTTTTTGCGCAGGGTTCTGCTTACTCCTGTGTGAGGTATTCATATAAGGTATGAAGATAATTATGTTTTAGCCCTTATTCTAATTTTGACACAGTTCTAGACTAGTGATGGGCTCGATGTTTAAACCTAACGTGAGTTCAACTCGAACATTGGCAGTTCGTGTGTTCGGCGAACCTGTGAGCCCTGATTGGTTAAAGCCTTGCACCTGATCACAGGCCAGGTGCAAGACTTTGCCCAATCAGGGCACAGAGAACTGTGAGAGCCATGATTTGGGCAAAGTCATGATGACTTTGCCCAATCATGGGTCACCTGTTACAACTGTAAACAGTTGGGCGGAGATAGCTGTCACTGCTAGTTCCGCCCAATTGTTTATATGTTGCCAGTATCTGTCAAAATGCCATTCTGTGGCGGGTGTTCGTCGCAGCGGATGGGACGGCGGTTTTCGGGTATTTTTTAAAATTTCTATCTATTTCTATTTATTTTTTATTGTTTTATTTTTTATTTTGTCGAGTCGTCATTGCGACGGTGGACATCATGATTGACGCTGGATTACGTCGGTGGATCCATTTTTTTTTTCAAATAAAGGATTTTTTCAAAAGTCTGGTGTTTTTATTTACAATTTGATTGAACCCTTTAGTGAATGGCTAGGGGTACTCATTCACAAGGTGGAGGGGGCCGCACCTGGGTGACCCTTTATTAAAGGGGTACCCTGATGTGAATAAGCCCTCTGCCCGCACCCTCCTCACCACCAACGCCCCAGGGCTTGTTGTGAATGGATCAAGGGTCTGGTATGGAATTTTAGTGGGGACCCCACGTTTCCCCCCCCCCCATTTTTGGGGGTGGGATTCCTCCTTAAATTCCTACCAGACCATTGATCAGAGCACAGGCCTGTTTTTGTTTTGTTTTTTAAATGGGGTCCCTCCTAACATTCCTACCAGACCTAAAGGGTCTTGTAGTGCTTGGGAGGGGGAACCGCACACCTTTTTTTTTTGTAGCAGGTTCTATTCATTGTACAGATTTGCCACTTTACAGGCAGCTTAAGGGGACCCCCCAGGCACGATATTTAAAAGAATTTTTCATTTTTATTGTTTTAGTTTAAGTGATGTTAAAATCACTGCTCCTTTAAAATTTTTATTTTTTAAAAGTGTTTTTTTTCCCCCATTGATACATGTCCCTCAGGGCAGTACCCGAATCCCCATACAGCTTTTATGGCCATTAACTTGCATATAAGTCTTCAAAATGGGGTCAATTGATTTTCAAAGTTTTACCCCCATAGATTGCATTGAGTTTCAGTTCGAATTCGAACTTTTCCCATGTTCGAAAGTTAGAATTTTAACCAAACGGGGGTGTTCGGCTCATCGCTATTCTAGACACTTATAAGTATGTTAGTGCTAAAGAAATCAATTAAAAAAGAACAGCAGCAACAAAATATATTTGTTACAAAACAATCATTTTATGAAAAGTGCAGACCTCACAAAATAACAAAATGATAAAAAAAAAAACACTGTCTTGTGCACACTGAAAAGGCTGTGTAATCCTCGTTAACTACAAACACAACACTACTACTATTGTCATTGTATATAATCTAGTTTACAGTTTACAATGCTCTTTAATCATACACTGAAATCCTGTGTCAATGCAGTACAGTACCCTGGCAAGGTTGAGATAAATAAGGAAATCCTAAATATAACCCCATAAAGCACCTACACACCCAAGAGAAAGGAACCCTAACATGCATTATGCAAAGTGGAGGAGAGAATGGAGGAGGAGGAACTTAAGGTTGACAGCACACCATGCATAATGATACCTTTGAGCTACAGAGGCAATCTCTTCTGAAGTTTATGCAGAAACCGTTTAGACTTTGCCAAGACAGATAAAAAAAAACACAGCAAAACTATTTAAGGCAAATACATAAAAAGTTCTCACCAAGACAAGACGTGGGGCTTTGGGTGTGGAGTCCATGATGGGGACAGCCCTGGTGAGAGGCTCTGGAGCAGACATTCTGATCCTCTCCTCAGAGAGGTCTCTCCAGAGCCTCAGGCTCATGTTACAGAAATCCTGCAGCCTTTGCAACCTGACAGGGTATATTTAGCAGTGTTTGGGGGACAGGGAGAAATACAAATAGGAGCGAGGGGGCTGACATGGAGGCTATAAGGAGACAAGATTTGCCAGGGGTTGTAGAAAAAAGCCTATTTATATAATACATAAATTGATTATTATTCTGTATTTACCTTTGCCATGTTTAAGCAAGATACCTTTAACTGCTCCTTTAATCCTAAGAGACACCAGGACACAAGCCTTTCACCTCTTCGTAATACACAGACAGAAAGGCTCCTACCTTTCACCTCCTCCTAATAAATGCACAGCGGGACACCTACCTCTCACCTCCTGCTAATAGACAGACAACAGGAAACCTATCTGACCTCCTCCTATTACACAGGCAGCAGGACACCTTTTCACCTTTACAGCGCTTTCATTTTGTGCTAATAGGTAGGTATCTGAACACATGTCTCCTCTAAGCCACAGGCATCAGGTGACATACCATCCTTCTAATATACTGTATATACAGCAAGACAACTTACAGCTCTTCCTAAAGGTGGCAATACACTTTACAACCATCGCAAGACCTTAGTCTTGCGATGGTTGTAAAGCAATTTAAAAAACGTACCCTGAGGGGCGGGCTTCAGGATGACCGCAATGCTGAACGGGCAGTGTGCGCGTTGTGCGCGTGCGCACACCGGCCCGTTCGGCATTTGTATCCCAAGCATCATTCAAACTAGCCGAAAATCGTACGATTTTCGGCTAGTTTTCTAGCATGCTCCTTAGACAAAAGACGTGCGACCGTACAGTAGAAGCGGTCGCACGTTTTCATTCACACTGCACGATTCTCGTACGATCGCGGGATTTCCCTCTAACCATCTAAGTGTAAAGGTGCCCATACACTGCACGATTCTCGAAGTGCAGATCCGTGCACCGCCCCCACCCTCCGCACGGCAGCTCTGTGACAGGAGATCAGAGGGAGATCAGTACACATACTCCCTCCCAGCTCCTCTCCAGTGTCAGAATGCGGAAGTGATGTACATTTGTGTGAGAAAGTGTTGGCCCCCTTCCTGATTTTTCATAGTTTTGCACATTCGTCACACTTTAATGTTTCAGATCATCAAACAAATTTAAATATTAGTCAAAGATAACACAAGTAAACACAACATGCAGTTTTTAAAGGAAGGTTTTTATTATTAAGGGAAAACAAAATCCAAACCCACATGGCCCTGTGTGAAATTGTGTTTGCCTCCCCTGTTAAAACATAACTTAACTCTGGTTCATCACACATGAGTTCAATTTCTCTAGCCACACCCAGGCCTGATTACTGCCACACCTGTTCGCAATCAAGAAATCACTTAAATAAGACTTGACAAAGTGAAGTAGACCAAAAGATCCTCAAAAGCTACACATCATGCTGAGATCCAAAGAAATCCAGGAACAAATGAGAAAGAAAGTAATTGAGACCTATCAGTCTGGAAAAGGTTATAAAGCCATTTCTAAAGCTTTGGGACTCCAGCAAACCACAGTGAGAGCCATTATTCCCAAATGGCGAAAACATGGAACGGCAAACCAAAATGACACCAAGAGCGCAGCGACGACTCATCCAAGAGGTCACAAAAGACCCCACAACAACATCCAAAGAACTGCAGGCCTCACTTGCCTCAGGTCAGTGTTCATGACTCCACCATAAGAAAGAGACAGGGCAAAAATGGCCTGCATGGCAGAGTTCCAAGACGAAAACCGCTGCTAAGCAAAAAGAACATAAAAGCTCTTCTTTGTTATGCCAGAAAACATCTTGATGATCCCCAAGACTTTTGGTAAAAATACTCTGTGGATTGACGAGACAAAAGTTGAACTTTTTGGAAGGTGTGTGTCCCATTACATCTGGCGTAAGACCACATTTCAGAAAAAGAACATCATACCAACAGTAAAATATGGTGGTGGTAGTGTGATGGTCTGGGACTGTTTTGCTGCTTCAGGACCTGGACGACTTGCTGTGATAAATGGAACCATGAATTCTGCTGTCTACCAAAAAATCCTGTAGGATAATGTGCGGCCATCGACTCTTTATAGTGGGCTCTGCAGGGTCTGAGATCTCTTACCTGTCAGCGCCTCTGTGGTCGCCGGGCCCCGCCTCCTGTTCCGTCCCCGGGCCCCGCCTCCTGTTCCGTCCCCAGGCCCCGCCTCCTCTGCTATCGACAGGCCCAGCCTTCTCTTACATCACTGGCCCCACCTGCTCTTAGGTCGCTGGCCAGTGATGTAAGTGGAGGCGGGCCCCGCCTCCTCCCTTCCGAACACCGCCCTCATCTGCCGCAGCGGCTGGCTGTCACTGACACAGCTCCGCAGTGGCTATGAGGGGAAATGCGCTGTGGCCGCTGCTGAGCTGAGTCTGTGACAGCCAGCACCCCCACATGCCATAGCGACCCAGGCGGCCCTGGCCGGGCCCCCCTGTGCCTGAGCCCCCCCACTCATACATTTTTGAGTCCCACGCTGACAAGCCGTTCCTTTTTTCTCCTCCTCAGTAGGATCGAATGCAGAGCTGCCTACCTGGCTGGATTAAATATCTGGCTGACCACCTCGTTAGGCGACGTTCCCCCTGTGTGCGTTCTTAAATGGCTGCTGGTGTGGGAAGCCCTGCTGCTGGTCCTCTGGGCATCTGGCTGGCTGAATAAAGTCCAGCCTCTGAGGGGTATTGAGCCAGCTTCTGTCTGCGTTCCACCGCACGGAGATGGAACGCATGCTATGCGTTCCACACGTGACCCGTTTCGGCCTATGGCGGCGGTGGCGGACCCAGTGTCTGTCCTTCCTTCTGCTGCACCTGTGTAAGAAGCTGCCAGGTATGTGTGCTCTGTAATACAGAGCCCGTTGATTTATGAGCTGCTACGTTGTTGCCAATTATTAATTCTGTCTCATGTTAACATTGCAACATGCATCAGCCTATGGCTACCCCTCCCAAGACCAGCCTCCAGAGAGAAGGTAGATGGCCTGCATCCACTGTAGTTTGCATTTCAGTGTGAGCATTTGACTAGGAAGAGCATTCAGCTGCATCCAGACACAAATCAACTTCTAGAAACAGACGGCACTCACACTATTATAAAGCTGCCCATACACCTTACAATTATCTGC
Organism: Nanorana parkeri; assembly: GCF_000935625.1. NCBI lineage: Eukaryota > Metazoa > Chordata > Amphibia > Anura > Dicroglossidae > Nanorana > Nanorana parkeri. Next base: position 954,879 of record NW_017306765.1, on the reverse strand, counting down.
AGATTTTCTGTGGTCAGATGGAAAAGGTGCAACAGATTCCTCCATCTACACTTAACTGTGTGGATGGAGTAATCTCCACCTGGGCCAATCTGTTGCACTTTTTCCATCTGACCACAGAAAATCTGCAGATAATTGTAAGGTGTATGGGCACCTTAATAAGGAGAGCTGCTCTGAATCTCCAGCTGACATATTGAAGAGTAGAAAGCCTAAAGGTGCCCATACACTGCACGATTCTCCCACGATCGTACGAGAATCGCGCAGTGTGAATGAAGACGTGCGACCGTTTCTACTCCACACGTGCACACTGATTGTTCAGCATTGCAGTCATCGGGGGGCGGGCTTGCGATGATCGCAAGTACGTTCTGCCTGTCCGAGATGGGCAGATCGTACGTTTTTTAAATTACTTTACAACCATTGCAAGACTAAGGTCTTGCGATGGTTGTAAAGTGTATGGCCACCTTTAGGAAGAGCTGTAAGTTGTCTTGCTGTATATACAGTATATTAGAAGGATGGTATGTCACCTGATGTCTGTGGCTTAGAGGAGACATGTGTTCAGATACCTACCTATTAGCACAAAATGAGAGAGGTGAAAAGGTGTCCTGCTGCCTGTGTATTAGGAGGTGGGCTTTTCCTAACAGAGCACTCCCTGGGAAAATGGCCTATGAACAGAGCCGGCGCTACCCTACAAGCAAGTCAAGCGGCTGCTTGAGGGCGCCGGTGGGGGGCGGGGCGGAAAGATGTGGACTGGGAGGGGGGCTTCTTTAAGACGGCTGCGATCACACCTGTCAGCTCTCCCTTTCTCTCCTCCTGGCCGCTCTGAAGCTGCAGTGGCCGGGAGGAGAGAGAGGGATCGCTGACAGGTGTGCGCGGAGGGGGGCGCAAAAATGCACCTTCGCCTATATAGGCAAAAATCCTTGCACTGGCCCTGCCTATGAAAGCTGCTCCCTAGAAGCAACTGGAGATAAAGAGGCAGATAATATGTAAATAGTGTAGTTGATTAAACCAGTGTTTCAGGAAACTTTAATGCGCTGCTCACACCAGTGCAGTCCGTTCCGATGCAGTCAGAAAAAATCGTGCTTGGCCCATTTTAGCTGCACCTGATCGCATTGCATGCAAACGGATCGCAATGCAACGGAACACATCCAAAATAAAACTATAAATAAAACAATTGTAGAATCGGAAGTGAACAAATGAAACCGCAAAACTCCTCACAACTCCCTTGTTATCTCTCATCTTGACAATTGCAACTCCCTCCTCATTGGTCTACCTCTACACAGGCTATCTCCCTTCAGTCTATCATGAATGCAGCTGCTAGACTCATTCACCTAACCAACCGCTCATTGTCTGCAACCCCCCTCTGCCAATCCCTGCACTGGCTTCCACTCACCCAAAGGATAAAATTCAAAATATTAAAAACCACTTACAAAGCCATTCACAACTCCGCCCCCGGCTATATCTCAAACCTTGTCTCAAAATATCACCCTAACCATCCCCTCCACTCTTCCAAAGACCTCCAACTTTCTAGCTCCCTGGTCAACTCTTCCCATGCTCACCTCCAGGACTTCTCTAGAGTCTCTCCCATCCCCTGGAACTCTTTACCCCAACCTGTCCATCTCCCACTCTGACTAGTGATGTCCAGTTCCTGAACGAATCGTTCTTTTTAATCGATTCTCTTCAGTGAACCGGATGAATCGACTCCTCTGAGTGAGCTGATCCGTTTGAAGCAGCTCAGTGTAGCATGAATAGGAGATCGGCATTGTAATATGATTCTAGAGCAGAGCTCAGCTCCTCCCAGCACCGCCCACCCCCTCCCTGCAACCATTCACATCTGTGAACTAGCTACAACCCTCTAACAGCTCTGACTCCGAGTACATGGAGTCTAAAAGATCCGAATCAGAAGACTCCGAATCAGAAGGGGGCAGCTCCTGGGGATCGTTCTAGTGATCAGTGTCTTGGCTCAGACAGGTCACATATTTTGTTTTATGTCAGACCAGCCATTCTATCACATCAGCGAATGTCATGACACTCGCGATCAGCTTACAGTAAAAAAAAAGCCTGTTCCTGCGCATGCGTCCTCATTCTAAAGAGGTGATGTCACATTGGTAGTCAGATTTGTCCCTAGTCTTTACAGCGCATGGGTGGGAAAGATGATAGGATTTTAGTACCGTGGGCGGAGTACCCGTGGTAGTAAATCCAATCGTTATTGCGCTGTAAAGACTAGTGACAAATCTAAAATCTGACCAATGTGACATCAGCTCATTAGAAAGCGGAGCGCATGCGCAATAACACGCTTTATACTGTCACACCTGATCGCGCGTCACCAGAAGTGACAACTTTGGCTGATACAATGGCTGGTCTGACATAAAACCAAACTGACATAAAACCAAACAGCTCCTGAGCTTCGGTTCACTTGCTTGTCAGCCGACTCAGCAAGTGAACAAAAAATTTGATTCATGAATCGGTTCTTTTGAAAGATCCGACCTTCCCATCACTTTCTCAAACAATCATCCCCACACAGCTACCTCCTCATGTATCACTCGCCCCTCCCTTTTAGATTGTAAGCCCTCAGGGGCAGGGCCCTCCTTACCATCTTGTCTTGAATTGTCATGTCTTCCATATATTGTAAAGCGCTGTGCAAACTGTTGGCGCTATATAAATCCCGTATAATACTGTAATAATAATCATTCTGCTCTGTGGGTTTTATGCAAGAAGGCAACCTGGCAGCATAACATAATATTACAGACCAGCAGTGCTACAGTACAACACAAATGCAAAGTATGAGTACATCGTAATCATGTGTCATCAGCGAGCTTTGCAATGTAGCAGGAAATTATTTAAAAAACACAAACATCCTTATTATGTAATATTATGTAATATTATGTAATATGCCGACTTGTAGGACTATACTGCTTCTGTCAATAAATAGCAGATAAATGATTGCCATACATATGCAGATCCTGCCCAATTTTCGTGCTGGCATGACCCATAATCATTCCTCTCCCTAGCTCAGCATGTTCTACAATGCTGTGCATGTGATGTGAAATGGTTGTTAACTTTTCTAAAATCAGTGACTGGCTGCAGTGACTTTCCAATAGGTCACAAAATTCTTTTGATTGGTAACAAAAACACTAACAACAAATAAAAATACATGCTATTGCACTATAGTTTAAACAGGAGTGTAACTTCAATTCACGGGGCAACCATAGCAACATTTTTAGGCTCCCCAGTGACCTCTCTGTGACACCTGGCAGTGACAATTGAGACATCAAAGGAGAACTATGAGGTGAGTGCTTTCCATTCACCTCATAGTTCTAGCCGACCTGTGGCAATGAGACTGTCACAGGTCGGCTTAGTAGATCGGGAAGTGAGCGAACACATACCGGCATTCGCTCACTTCTCGATCCTATCACAGCTCTCTGCCGTGACAGGGGACTGGCTGGTGGGCGCACAGATACCGCTCACCTCTCGATCCCCCTCCCCGCTCCGATCCGCCAACGCTGACTGGCGGAATGGACGGGGGAGGGGGCGGGTACAGCTGGCTCTGCTTCTAGATAGGGAGAGCCAGCTGTCAGTCACGCAGCTGGGCGGATAGAGACATAATTATCGGGATCCGCTTCAGCTGCGGCGTCTCAGTATACCGCGAGCAGCAGCTCGCGATATACTGAGCCTAGGGTGACGGGAGGACGCTAGTTTGTGTCCTCCCGTTACCCTAAGGAGAACTATGGGGAAAAGCCTTAACCCCATAGTTCTCCTTTAACTAAATTGATTTTAACATAGCATGTGTACTTTAAATTTCCTCAGCAGCTCACCAGCATTTTTTAGCATCAGCTGATCTTTTTGGGAGTTTAAGGTTAGGTTCACACTAGATGCAGTGCGTTCCGGCCCGATTCTGGCCAGAACGCACTGCATCGCATTGCAGACGGCTCACTTTTTTGTGGGGCAAGAGGGGGCTTGCAGCATTTTGATCGCACCGCACCAGACCGGACTGCAGGCACAATGTGCCTTGCGATCCCGTGCGGCTGATCGCACTGCAGCCGGAGGGCGTGGCTATGGTGCCATTAATTTCAATGGCCCGCCACACGCCCTCCTGCCCCACAAAAAAAGTGAGCCGGCCGCAATATGATGCAGTGCGTTCTGGCCAGAATCGGGCCGGAACGCACTGCATCTGGTGTGAACCTAGCCTAGCCTAACCTAGCCTAAGATCCTAGCCTAAGATCTTAGGGCATTGGTGTTAATTCTAATCCCTTTTTTCACCCCAGCCAGCATGTGCTGAACTTGCTGTTTCTTCATTGGTAAAAATAAACAAGTAAATTGAAAAGGGTATGTTATTTTAATGTTATATTATTACATAATTGTTATGCAAAATTATTAATATAACTATTATTCTATAACCTTAAAAAAGCATCTTTAAACTGGGGCCCTTTTTTTTGCAGAATTACAAACCTAAAATTTCTTCAGTTTTAGTTAATGTATTTTTTAGCCCCAGGAAAACTGTGTCAAGCCCTTAGCCCTGGTTCACACCTAGGTGTTTTTGAGCAGTTCAAAAAGCGTTTTTAACTGCCCAACACAAGAAATCCCATGATTTTCAATGGCCCTGGTTCACACCTGAGCAGAAAAATGCCTAGCAGGAAAAGGCCAGACACCTGAAAAGATACAGGAGCTTCTTTGGGCAGTTAAAAGTACTTTTCCTCCCCATAGACTTCATTGGAATTGCCCAAAAACGCACAACAGAAGCATTTCGCACATTTTCGTGAGCATTTTTGCGCGTTTATACCGCGTTCTTCCATTGCCCACAATGGTTTATGAGCTGCCAATCAAAACGCGCGTCTCCATGTATGCTCAACGAGCATAAACGGGCAAATAACCGCATGCTGCTAACGCGCGTACAAACTAGCAAAAACGGTGCCCCTAGCTGTGAACTAGGGCTTAGTGACCGAGGCGTTTTTTCAGTTTTTTGTACCCATGTTATAATCCACATTTTAGCCCTAAAAATTACTTCAAACCCCCAAACATTATATATTTTCTGAAAGCCAAGACCCTGTAGAATAAAATGGTGGAAGTTGCAAATTGCACGATATTAGCGCAACGTATTATCAAACCCCCAATTTTTTTTAAATATAAAAGAGGAGGTTACAGTGAGTAAATAGATACCCAACATGCCCAGGTTAGAAATTGTGCGTGTCTGTGAAACTGCAACAAAATTCAGTACCCCAAAAAGTCCATAGACAACGCTTTAAAAGCCCCCATAGGTCATCAATTTACAGATACGCGTAAATATTGGCCCTAGATTTATTGCTCTCACTCTGTCGTGTGCGGCGATACCCAACATGTGTAGCGCGATCGTTTGTGAGGTTTTAGAGTTTTGATCATCGTAAGGACTTCCTCATTCGTAATGGGAGAGTCAAGCAGGACCTTAAGGCTATCAGGGAGTTGGGGTAAGTCAATGGGTGCAAAGAGGTCATCGGTAGTTAAAAGAAGAAAAGTGATGGTCTGAGGTATATGGAGCTGACAATCTTTTTTGGATCTCCTGAACTATATGGGAGGGGTTGCTAGTGATGTCGCCCCGTCCTACATGTAATCTAATGGGTTTATGACTTGGGTCAGTACCTCGGAGACGGGTAGCTAGAATGGTGTCCTGTACGACGCAATTGTTTGTCAGCCATTTGTACAAGTTTGAGATCCTGTGTAGCATTATCTAGGCGATATCTATTCGCAGGGGATGGGTGCTGTTGAAATACAGTAGTAGCCGCAGCAAAATCGTTTTCTAAAGTGCGTAGTTTCAGGACTCTCTCCCTCTTAAGTGCGGAGGCTAACCTAATATGGTAAATTCTGCAGAATGAGTTATGGGGAGGTGAGAAAAAGGTAAAGTCACAGGTGGTCGGGTGTAATTCCCGCCAGACGTCCGTCAGAGAGTAGCGGGCTAGAAGATTCCTGAAGGCGGTTGGAATGGAAGCATGTGAAGATGTAGAGGCAGATCTATCAAGAAAAGGAGAAAGGGCAAGACTGGAGTCTCCGGAAACCAGTAGGGTACCAATGCAATGTTTGGAAATCAATTGGAAAAGGTGGCAAAAAATGGTAGGGAGTTGGAATTAGGGGGGTAGTATGTGACTATAGTCACCTTGTGGTCCATAACGCGTCCCGTCAAAATCAAATATCTGCCCTCAGTCTCAGCGATCTCCTTGCTACACACAAAGTGGGTGGACCAGCGAAAGCCAATCAACACTCCCCTTTTTTTCAGTGATACGCTTGCTATATAAATTTGTGGGGAAAAAAGGGTTGAAGTATTTAGGGAATGAAGTGTGGGAAAAGTGTGTCTCCTGGAGACTTTAGCAGACCGGAAATAACAAAATGCCATCCTTCTTTTATGTGGGGAGTTGAATCCTTTAACATTGAGGGAAGTTAACTTTGTTAGCCATGGTAAATGGTCAGAGGATGTCCTGAAATCGACACAGTTCTAGTTCACCACCTGCTAGGGAGGTAAAGCAACGGCCACCCGGGAACTGCAGAAAAAAAAAGAAAGTTAAGAAAACAGACAGAAGGGTGGGGGAAGGGGGGGGTAGTACAGGTGTAGAGAAGAAAGAGAGGAAGGAAGGGAGTGTAGGGGGGAAGAAAGGCAAAAAAATAATAATAACACACTATACAAGACAATAGGTCAAGTCAGGTAGGGTACTGCAGGCCGACCAGTGGTAGCTGGATACAGCCGCCTACCCCACCATGGAGAACTCTGTGCAGAGGAGAAAACTCTGACACCACAGATATCTTATGTAGAGGAGCAATGACAGTCTCCCTGACACCTGAGCGGGTCCTAAATGCTGATCTACAAAAATATAAAGTAGCCCAATGAACAATAATAAAAGGGAAAAAGTATAAGTCAGGTAATATGAATAAAATAGGTTGCTCATATGCCAACAGGCTTCATAGTGTATCAACCACCCTTAAGGTGTATGCCAGAGCCACATAAGCTGTAAGGTCACATGGACGATAAGGGGGCAGAGAATCACAGCCAGCAGAACCCAAATGCATTAACGATAACAGTCTATAAGACTATAATCAGTGAATATAGCGGCATAAAAATAGAAATAGAAATCAGAGAACTTTAGAAAATGTAGTGCAACAAGTGGGCAAAAAAATAAGTCAAAATATGCATGACAAGGCCCACATCGTGAATAGGCACCTATTCCTTAAAAGGATACCCAAAATAGGATGAACCCCTGGATCAGGTTGGAGTCCAAACAACAGTTAGTAGAAAAAAAAAAAAATAGGCATCAATCAGCCGAATCGTATTTCATTGCACAGGGGACAGATGATCTTTTCTTTCTAGCCGCCAGAGGAGAAGCGGAAGGTGATGCTTGGGGGTCCGGTGTGGATGGATGCCGTCATTTAGACGAGATGGAGGCTTAAAGAGGGGCTTGCCTGGGTAAAAGATGAAGGTCGGTTAATACCTGGCGTAGCTCGATCAGCGAAGAGCCTTGGTAGTGTCTAAGGAAGAGTAGGCGAAAGGGGAATCCCCAGCGATAGGTGATCTGATGTTGATGTAGGGTTAGAAGAATTGGTTTCAGATCTCTCCGTTTGGCGATAGTAGAAGGCGCCAGATCAGCAAAAATTTGGTAGTCATACCCCTGAAAAGATATGGAAGGAGGGTTTTGTGACGCTTGAAGGATCGTTTCTTTCGATCTGTGGTATAAGAACTTAGCAATAACGTCTCTCGGGGGACCATTGAAGGGTTTTCACGTCAACACATGGTGAACCCTTTCAAGTTCCAGGCGTTCCAGAGGAAGGGATGGCAAGAGCTCTTGTATCATAGCAATCACGGTGGCTTGTAAATCCTCGACATGTTTGGGTATGCCATGAAAGCGAAGATAAGAACGGCGAGATCTGTTTTCCAGATCCTCCAATTTAGCTGCCAATTGGTGAATATCCTCTCTCAGGGTAAGCAAATCGTTATCATGGGAAGCCAAGGCAGAGTCAGCAGAATCCATGCGGATCTCCCACTAAGCTGTTCTGTGACTGAGATCGCGAATCTCCCTGGTGAGCTGCTCAATGATGTTTAGAAGTAGCTTGCAGGGCTTTCTGCAGCATTTTGTCAATGCGATGAAGCAGATCTCTCTGTGAGGAGAAAGATTGAGAGGATGGGGAGAGCTCACCTCTGTTGTCCGTGCGATCGTCCCGGAGGTGGAGTGCTGTCAATATCCGGCAGAGCGGAGGTAACAGGCGCCATTTTAGACGCGACCTACGACTGAGCGTCCTTGATCGATTTGGTGCCTGGCGGCTTCCATTTTTGGGTCAGCCTCGGTCACTAAGCCCTAGTTCACAGCTAGGGGCACCGTTTTTGCTAGTTTGTTGCTGGCGAGCGAGTGATTAGGGAGAAGTGGCCCGCAGATCAGGTTGTTGGATGCGGTGCAGGGCGTACTAGCTGCTCGGAGGTTCGGGGAGAATCGGAGTGGGACTAATATGCAGCCATCTTCGTCCGTTGCGCCCCCCCATCATGTCCCCTCCTAATCGTCTCACTTCCAGCGTGAACAAGTCCAATTTTAGCAACCTTTTCTCATAACTTTGATCCTCCAGCCCCTTAATTAGTTTAGTTGCCCTTCTCTGCACTCTCTCCAGCTCCAGGACATCCTTTCTGTGGATTGGTGACCAAAACTGAACCGCATACTCAAGATGAGGCCGAACCATCCATAATGTGGCAAAATTATCGCTTTGTCTCTACAATACATTCCCTTTTTAATACAAGACAGTACTCTGCTAGCTTTGTTTGCACAGCCTGGCATTGCAAGCTATTATTCAATCTGTTGTCTACTATGGCACCCAAATCTTTTTCAATTTCTGACTTCCCTAGTAGAGTACCCATTATTGTGTATTCCGCTTGCCTGTTTTTAACCCCAAAATGCATTACTTTACATTTATCAACATTGAACCTCATCTGCCAAATGGATGCCCACTCCCCTATTTCATTCAGGTCCTTCTGTAATGTTATAATGTCTAAGTCCGTGTCTATCACCCTCCCAATTTTAGTATCATCTGCAAACACAGAAACATGGCTAATACCACCCTCCCCAATATCATTATTAAACAGGTTAAACAGTATGGGGCCTAGAGCTGAACCCTGTGTATGTGTATTTCCCTCTTCACTGAAACTTGCATACTACATTCCTGATTCTATTTTTGGTTTCTATGTGTATATGATACAATCTTTACCTTACCAAACTCTATCCTTTATAACAAATCAACAATATGGTAATTTTTCAGGATTCAAGACACTAGCATATCAGAAACTTTGTCTAATCTAATCCAAACAGAAGTGGACATACCACTTTTGCTACTAAAGTGGGAATCACAATGACACAGCACCCTTAAAGGAAGTGATAAGGAGACCACATGGCAAGAAAAAGTAGATCCCTTTCTCTGTCTCAGCTTTTGGGCCACTTTTGCAGCAGGGCCAAAAGTGGCCCAAAGCTGTAACCCAAAATCTATTTTTCAGTGTGTTTGACATCATGTCTCACTGTGTACAGTTTTGTTAAGCAATTTTTTTTTCTGTATTTGTTGCAAAGTTTCCTACCTGGAAATCTGATAGACATGATAAGCAGCGTAATGGCCAACTGAAGGAGCTCTCACAGCAGGTTAATAACACTGCTGCTAATTATGAGGCAGCAGCCTGGGGTTATCATCCTGAAACAGTGGGTTTTGCTACTGGCAGGGTCTCCAGGTAAGAAACCTTGCAACAGGTTTACAAAAATGATTTGCCTAACAAAACTATAGTGTATATAGTGAGATACAATGCCAAATAATAATAAAAATAGCTTTTATAATAAAAAAAAATAGATTTTAGGTTTGCATACAGTTTAATAATACATACTGTTGCATAAATGATTAATAAAAGCTTAATGCTACCTATATTGCTTTGCACAATACCACAACAGAATCCTCCACAAAGAAACAGGTGGCTTTCCACTTCACAAATATCCCTACCTTGTTCTCTTTGGTGTTATCTATTGTCCTAGGACATGCACTTTCAAGATTCTCCAAAGTAGTTAGCTTGTATGCAGTTGCATGCATCTGTGTCCCCATATCATAACATCATAAGGGAAAGTTAACCAACTATTAACCCCTTCCTGACGGGAGATGTACACTGTACGTCCCGGCACTTTGTGCCTATATGACTGGCCACGTACACTGTACGTGACGAGTTATATCAGGCTCTGTAATGTCGGTAACTGCTGATTCTCAGCGGTTACCAGTCATTAATGAATGCCTCAGTATTGAGGCATTCATTGATGAAATAGTTAAGCTTTTGTAAAAGCTTATTTCTTTCATTAATGAAAGAATGAAGCCGTTACATGCAAATACGGGAGCGCTAAGTAGCGACCCCGTATTTGACAGCTGAAAATAGCAGAGGCAGCTGAGTGACTCACCTCCCTGCTATTTGTTTTGACAGCTCCATAGACTGGCAGATGTTTATGTGATACATCTCAAGCAAAGAGATACAAGAGATACAATGTATCTCTTTGCTTGAAATGTATAATTTCTGATCTTCTAGGCACGATCAAAGAGCTTTAGTGAGATCTGAATCTGACATGCTGTCAGGATCAGTCTCTAAGGTTATTATTAGCTGTTCCTAAGTTTGGAGCAGCCTAATAATAGCCAAAAATTAAAAAAAAAGTTAATTTATCAAGCAGTCATAGTGACTGCTTGATATAAACTGACAAAAAAAAGTTTATTTTTTTAACTTTTTTTTAACAAAGTATAAAAAAATAAATAAAGTGTAAAACAAAATTAGGAAAATAAAAAGTATATATAAATATATTTTTATACTATAATTATTATAAAAAATGTCAAAAAAATCATCAAAACTTGTGAAAAAAGTGTTTTCTTCTAGTTTTTCCCCTCATTTTTTATATTTGATTCAAACTAAGTGAGGCGTTAGGTACATGTTTGATATAATGATATACATTATATCTGTCCTCTAAAAAACAATATATAATATGTGTGGATACATTTAGTAAGAAAGTATATTACTGCTGTGGAAGAATCACACAGCAAAAATGTAAAAAGCATGCCAGTCATTTATGAACAGAAACTGAAAACTAGCTCAGTCATGAAGGCGTTAATTACCATTTGAGATTAAGACACTTGCCCCTTCCTCCCTTATAGATTGCATAACGTGCCATGTGGCTAAAATTCAAAGTAATAACAGAGGACCATTATTATTCCAGCACCAACATTATTCAGTCCGATACAAATGCAGATGTTAAAATGAATGTGATATATAGTTTGTATTAAAGGCAATAAAGCCATTCAAGACAATTGCTACTAAAAATGTGCAACATGAAAATCATGGGATTTCTTGTGTTGGGCGCTTTGAAGTGCTTTTTCTACTGCTCAAAAATGTTCAGGTGTGAACCAGGCCTCAGACTCGTACTCGCCCAAATGCTCCGATGCCTAGCCCGATACTTCCTGTGTCAGGAAGCCGGGGAGCGTGTCATTACACGCTGCCCGGTTTCCTGATTGGCCGGGAAGCGGCTACATGCTCTCTCGTCACTAGTGATGACGAGCTGGCCGGTTTCCTGATTGGTCGGGAAGCTGGCCAATCAGGAAGCCGGGCACCGTGTAATGACGCAGCCAATTCAGATTGGCCGGGAAGCCGGCTGCATGCTCCCTCGTCATCTCATGATGAGGGAGCATGGAGCTGGCCTCACGGCCAATCAGAAAGCAGGGCGCCGCGTCATTACACGGCGCCCGGCTTCCATGATTGGCTGGCAAGACGGCTCCGGCTGGTACCGGAGGAAGACCGTGTTCTGGTTGGCTTCCTGAATGGGACTTCCGTTACTCGGAAATTGGTATCGGCGAGTACCGGAAAAAAAATTATCAGTACTCTACCAAAATACCGTTATCGGTGCATCCCTAATTAATACTATATAGACTAATACTATATATCTACAACAAGATGGTATAATAGAAGAGCTTCATGAAAGTATTTGACAAAAAAAGGTTGCAACCAATCAACTTCTCCCATTTATGTTGCATCTTGTGGTAAAGCATAGAGCAGACCTGGGCATTTTTGGTCCACATTGCCATGTCTGGCACTTTGTCTGTTCCTGTCTAGACACAGGCCAATTGCCGTAATGTGTTTGATTATGATAAACCAAAAAAGATCCACGCTCCTATCTTCTAAAAATGAATCCCTCACCAGCAGCTGTGCACAAAAAAAGCAAATAAACTTACCAGAAAATTAGTATACAAAATGAGTGCTGAGCAATTTGTATACTAATGTGCTTGATTATGACAGGCTGACAGTGGACAGACGTTACTGCGCAACACTCCTACTATGCGTTAGAGTACGGCCATTGCATTGTGCGGGCCTCCTCAGCAGTCATAGTTTCTCATGTGGCCCCTTGAGAAAATGAATTGTCCACCCGTGGCCAAGAGTCATGAAAGGCTGAAACAGACAGCTCTTTTGGGCATGTTCAATCGTGAGAGCCACCTCATTAGCCTCCTGTGATATGTAAATGTATGTATGTTATAGATCTACTCCGGATTTTCACTGTTAAATTACAAGTGTCAAAAATCTGGGGCTCTAACGTGTTAAGCAATTCACTACTTGGAAACAGCAGAATAAAATGAAGAAAGGTAGGACTGTAACAGGAAAAGTATGGTGAATGATTAGAATAAAAAATGTTATCTTTAGATTGGGCATTTGGCATTTTTAGAGAGCCTTTGAAAACTATTCGCCCCTAGAACATTTTCATGTTTACTGTCATAGAACATTCAATCACAGTTGTTTAATTGTATTTTCCACAATGATCATGAAAAATTTACTATTTCATGTCAAAGTGTAACATTTATATGAAAAGTGATTTCAATCAAATACAACAAAAAAACACAAAAAATCCCTATTGCTGGGATTTGTAGTCCTCTATAGTTGGTGGTATTATTCTGCATTGCTGTATAATGTATTACTGGGATTTGTAGTCCTCTATAGTTGGCGGTGTTCTGCATTGCTGTATAATGTTTTGTTGAGATTTGTAGTCTCTCTACAACTTGGAATCAGTGGCAGATCTACCAGGCTCACAACTGCAGCCAGGCCCTGGCACTCCACCACTGACTCCAAGCTGTAGAGAGACTACAAATCACAGCCTCGACAGGAGGAAGAGGGCCCTAATGACCATTTCCTAATTGACATTTCCATAAAAAGGCCCACCGAAATCCTCAGCACCAGGCCGTGATGCTCTTAATCTGGCCCTACCAATTGTATCCTCTAGCCTCACTAACCTTTCAGAGCCTGCTGCAGAAAAGCATCCCCAAAACACAATGCTGCTACAACCATGCTTAATGGTGGGAATGGTGCATTTATGATTATGTGCAGTATTTGCCTTATGCCACACTTAAGAGTTTAGTCTGATCGCTAACAAGCCTCTTTCTTAGACCAAAGAACCTGTTTTCTGTTGACTTCAAAGTCCCCCATGTGCCTTTTGAAAATAGTAGTTGATATGTAACATGGGTTTTAGCTAACACTGGCATTCTTTTTGACATTTTCCTATGAAGCTGTGACTAGTGAAGCACACAGTCAATGACTGTATTTAGAGTAATTTATAAAAAAAATGGAGCAGACAGAATCTGGAGCAGCTGCCCATGGCAACCAATCAACTTTTCTCTTCAGTTTGTTCAATTAAAATTAAAGATAGAAGCCGACTGGTGGACATGCAAAGCTGCTCCAAGATTTTCTCTGCTCCAGTTTTAATACATCCCCTTCATAGTATCTTGAGGCTTGTAACCACTTCAGAGTTGTTGTAGGTCACTTGGCAGAAGGCTGGGGCAGGACAGAGTCGACAGACCTCCTCAACACGAGTAAGGTGAGTCATAATCAGGAATCAGAAACTGGAATTAGAAGCAAGGTGACCAGACCTGGAGCTTGTGAGTAACAGAGTGAATTCTTTGCTTGGGCAATTCCAAATTGCGCTGATCAAGTTCAAAAAGGTTATTCATACATCACATCAAAGAAAGTGTGAGTGGCTCACAGCTGCACTCCTAAATATGAACCAGCAGAAAGAGAACCTAAACACACATAGAGGATATCTCTTGTCAGGTGTACCTGCTAACATGACAGAAGTTTCAAGAGCAAAAGAAAAGCTTTGAAACATTAGGTATGGAGACTGGGTGAGAAACAGGTTGATTCAACTTACTTTATTAATAATAATAATAATATTTCTGCTGTGCTTTTCTTCCTAAGGACTCAAAGTGCAGATCAGATTTGTACTGGGATCTTTGAAGAGAAGGGTTTGCCAAGCGTTGCTATCACTAAAGGGAAAACGTTTTTGGGTTTGGATAGAGTGGTGAGGGCACTGTCAGGTTTTGTTGTTGTCTGTGTCCCCATTTGGGAGTTTCGGTCTCTCTAAAGTTAGCCATACAAGTTTGGATCAACAAGAGAAATCAGCCGATTCCATTATGCACACTAAACAGCGTAGATGGAGGAATATCCCCTGCTGGCTATTGTATTCGGACAGCTAACACCCATAGCTGTTTGATTACCCAAACAGTGATTGCATATGATTAGCTGCACTCACTGTTCGGCCCACAATTTTCCACCTTGCTCCTTTGATTTTAAGGTGAATGTGGCATACAGGTGGATGTGGCAATTGAAGGTGTGCCACTTCAGAATCCTTATCGATAACCAAGCTGGGTACTGATTTTTACCCATAGCATTACATTTGTTAACATTAAGTTTGTAGTAGGACACTCTACCAAAGGCAGACAGTATGTGCATCGCCCTCTGCAGGGAAGACTCCGGAGCTGTAAGGGTTAGGAGAATGTCGTCCGCGAATAGCGTAATCTTCTGCGGATAGAGGTTAGGACAGACACCAACTCCCTGTACCTCGCAGTCGGCCCTCAGGGTCTCCGCCAGGGGCTCAATTAGCAGGTTAAAGATCAAGGGGGATAGGGGGCAGCCCTGTCTAGTACCGTTGGTGATGGTAAATGGCAAGGACAGCCCCCCCGAAGTGAATACCTGCGCGGAGGGGCCCGAGTATAATGCCATAATCATAGCAGAAATACGCTTATCGAACCCAAACTTTAGAAGAACGCCCCGGAGATAGGACCAGTTGACCCTGTCAAACGCCTTCTCTGCATCCAAAGATAGGAACAGAGAAGGCGTGTGATGTCGTCCTCCCTGTCATTATGGGCATCCACCAGTTCATTAAAAGTGTCAGCGAAGTCTCCCATCTTTTCTTCAATATGGGTGACCCTCTCCCCCACCTCCTGAAGGTCAGATGAAAACTGGTGGACAAGAGCTTGCATATCCGAGTTAAGCGAGCTTCTAAGAGACACCAGCATGTCCTTGAGGGTAGTATCAGAGAGGGGCCGGTCAGCTGTGGGGTAGTTTTCAATGGGAGCAAATAGTTCCCTTGTGTCGTCCAGCGTGGTTGATGGGCTTACCTCCTCCACTAGGCCTGAAAGCCGGGGCCTCGATTTTGCAGGGCTCCGCACGGCTTGAGATGCAGGTGGCCTCTGCGTCTCCTTAGATGGGCGCCGCGGGGTGTTCTCCTTCCCACCCCTCATCGAAGATTGTGAGGACCGCTCCGACCTCTCAGAGCCCTGAGAGGGAGATGTGGGGGAAGGCATCGCTGGAAAAGCCGTATCGCCGCCATGTTGCTCGGCCCGCGGCTGGGGCCGCCGGAAGAAATCCGTAACCTTGCGGGGTTTGGAGCCACTCTTGCGTTTGCGGGTCATACCGGAGGTGAGACTGGGTTCTGTTAGTGGCTTTGGGAACCGGTATGTCTCCCGCTCGTCGCTTTAACTGTCAGCCCAGGCCTGTAGGTGCACGGAGCTTCGGGTTTAAGCCGCCATCTCGTACGCCAGTCGGCCACGCCCCTGGGTACTGATTTTTAAATGTAATTTTTTTTTTACAACAGGATTGTTGGGAAGCAGACATTCACATCCCAATCAGATCAAATACAGCAACTGGTGGAGTGGTTGAACATCTACCCAAAACATGTCCGAAACAAGGTGCATGACAAGTGCCATGTTGTCAGTCCTAAACGGTTTGGAAGGATTATTGCTTTTCAACATTTACAACCAGCACACCCCAGGGTTTCCATGTTTTACATTTTGGCAAAAATTCATAAAGACTTATTTCACCCTCAAGTCGATCTATCATATCAGGATAAATTTTACCTTTGTCCTGATGGCCACATTCCTGGATTGAATTTCTGTTCTCCAATGTGTCCTAGCCTCAGAAGAGGCAATTAGAGAGGATTAGAATATGTGGAGCGGCAAACACAGGAGTTGTGGCTCTATTTGTCAAACTTTGGGATCTGCTGATTCTCTGTCACCTTTCTAACAGCATTGTTTTCTTCCTTTCAGTTCAATTCCATTTGGGGTTTATAGGAAGCTATACTTAATGGTGGCAGTACAGTAACAATGATTATTTGTGACTTTGCAGGGCAACACTGGACCACTAGATTTTCAGGACAGATTTAATGAGAGGAACCCAACAAATACATTTAATATGACTGTTAATGCCAAATAAATGTCCTTTTTGAATATATTAGTATATATTAAGCAAGGTCAGTTATAGACAAAACTCACAGATATAAATAGTTATTACAGGATTACAGCATTTAACCTGCTCATGTATTTTGGACTGTAGTTAATTGGTCAATCTATAAGGGTGAGAAGAACTGTGAGTGAGCTGTGCAAGTTGGAAATATGGCTGAATAACATGGCAGAAAAAATTTGGAAACATGGCAATCCTGAAAACTATTCTACAGACATGGGGGTTGATTTACTAAAGGCACCCAACCAGATTCCATCCATTTATTCTAATGTAAGTTTGAGAACAAAAGGAGAACTCTGACTGTTTGTCACAAGCAATACAGATATTTTTTTACCCAATTTATTAAGGTCTGCATATGGTAGTACAGAGCCAGCGAACAGTAAGTCAAGATTTATATAATACAGCTCCGGGTTACTCTAGAACAGTGGTACTCAACCTCTGTAACCCCAGGACCCACATTTGTCCATGGTCATTAAGTCGTGACACAAATCGCACTGCACTGGAACGCACAGCATTGTGTTACCGTACTTCCAGTGTGGGCAATGAAACCCCGGGGGATAGGTGGTGCGTTTCAGGTGCCATTCAGATGAAAGCGCACACCGGCCCGTTCCGCAGCTATCGGACGAGCAGGCTAGATACCCGCCAACAATCGTACGATTCTCGGCGGGGTTTCGAGCATGTTGGTTCGACAAAAGACGTGCGGGGCGGGCTTTCGATGATCGCAAGTACGATCTGCCCGTCCAAGGTGGGCAGATCGTACGAGCTTTCAATAAGCATACGACCATCGCAAGACAAAAGTCTTGCGATGGTCGTAAGGTGTATGGGCACCTTTAGAAGCACAGTGAACTCTATTATTAACCTCCCTGGCGGTATGATTATTTTGATTATCGTAATTTTTTCGGCGCAATTTTTTTTCAGATTTTTTTCGTTATTTTATTTCTTTGGTTTTTTTCGAATTTCCCGCCGGTTCCGCCCCCATGCGACGCGTCAGCTTGCAAGGGACGGAACCCGGAAGACAGATGACGGCGCCGGCCGGAGGACGCCGCACGGTTTGAGGGACAAAGTAAGTAAATACTGTGGGATATTCTCCGAGTGTAGCTCAGGGTATGGAGAAGTAACCCCGAGCTACACTCGGGAATACCGCCAAGGAGGTTAAGAATTGGAAGTTATTTGGTACAACACAGACCCTCCCTAGATCAGGACTTTTGCTCCAAACTGGATAAAAGAGCCAGGAGGAAACTGGTCAGAGAGGCTACCAAGAGACCTACAGCTACTCTGAAGCAGTTGGAGCAATTTATGACAAAGAGTGGTCATTGTGTGCATGTGACAATGTCACAAATTCTCCACGAATGTGGCTTGCATGGGAGGGTTGCAAGAAAAAAGGCCACATGCAGTCACGACTGAGTTTTCCAAAACGCACCGTGAAGATTCTGAGGCCACATTGAAAAAGGTGTTATGGTCAGATGAGACTAAAATTGAATTGTTTGGTCTCAACACCAAACGATATGTCTGGCGGAAATCCAATACAGTATAGCTCACCATCCAAATAACACCATTCCTACAGTAAAGCATGGAGGTGGTAATATCCTGTTATGGGGGTGTTTCTCTGCAGCAGGGACTGGAGCACTTGTCAGGATAGAAGGAAAAATGTATGGGGCAAAATACCGTCAAGTTCTTGAGGAAAATCTGCTGCCCTCTGCCAGAAACTTGTCAATGGGAAGAAGGTTTACCTTCCAACATGACAATGACCCAAAGCACACAGCAAAAATGAAGGAGAAAAAGGTGAATGTCCTTGCATGGCCTAGTCAGAGCCCAGACTTAAACTCCATTTAATATCTGTGGAATAACTTGAAGACTGCAGTCCACAAACAGTCAATATCAATTTAACTGAACTTGAGCAGTTCTGCAAAGACGAGTGGGCAAATATTGCAACGTCTATATGTGCAAAGTTAGTAGAGACATATCCCAACAGACAAAAGGCTGTAATTAATGCAAAAGGTGGTTCAACAAAATACTGACACCAGGGGGTGATCATTTTTCCAACTCAGTGATTCTGTTGTTTTTTTTAAACATTTTCTGACATGTTGGTGTTATATCAAAGCAACAAAATGTGATTATTTTAAAGGGGGGTGATTCTTTTGTATACACACTGTATAAAGCAGTGAATGGGGCATTTACTGTGCATGCATTTTAATATACACTGATGGATTTGCTTGCAGTGAATGTTTGATGAATGTTCCATTTACTGCTTTATAAATATACCCTATAATATATATTGGTACTTATGTATAAAAAACAGATGAACTAAAAAAGTTAAATATTGAACAATACAATTTTTTGTTATTTACAGCTTCTTATTCCTAATAACATTCATCTGTTTTTAAGCCTCATTCACATTATTATTAATGATGAATGATAATTGATGTATATTCCATAGTAATTACTTAAGTTTCAGCAGCTTCAGACTACCTCTGGGTATCAGCTCTGGAAGGTAGCTGAGGCAAGATGGAGAGAGGTGTGGGCCATATGTCCTGTGTCATCAGATGAGATCTGTGTGCACACAGAGCCACTGACTGCCAACATCTCCCTACACACAGATTTTACCCTATAACAGGCATAAGTAAAACACCACTGTTGTTTTTTTCCACATTGACACAAGGAGGCAGTCTGAAGTTTGAAGTGACATTGGGTCAAATACGCATATACCTGATTTTGCCTTCTTTTGCTTACTGTTGTTGATTTAGATATTTAGTATATAAGACCTGTTATTAGTATTAAGTATTATTAGTATTAGTAAGACCTGTCTTAGTATTAAGACCTGTTATTAAGTGAGGACTATGGGGTGAGTGAATTACACTCATCCCCATAGTTAGAGCTGACGTGTGACATTGAAACTGTCACATGTTGACTCTATAGATCATGAAGTGTGCGAACACATACCATTACTCGCTCACTTCCCGATCATCTGACTGCAGAGAGCGGTGACTACCAGTCACCACTCCCTGCAGGGACTCCTCCCTCCCCTCTCCGATCCTCATGTGCTGACTGGAGGAACGGAGAGGGGAGGGGCCGGGTACAGCTGGCTCTGCTTCTAGATAGGCAGAGTCCACTGTCAATCAGCCAGCTGGGTGGATATCAACAGTATTGTCGGGATCCATCCTGGCTGCGGCGCTCCCAGTATATAGTGTGCAATAGCCCGCTATATACTGAGATTTGGGTCACCGGAGGAGGTTAGTATATGCCCTCCCATGACCCTAAAGAGAACTATGGGATAAAATGTTTACCCCATAGTGCTCTTTTAATTGTCCAATTCTTGATACACACTGCACTTCCAAATGAGTGAACTGACATTTTTCACTAGAGAATAATGAATCTCTGCAGTGGTGTCTCTGAACTGTTGTGTCACTCCACTTTGTTTGAAGTAAACCACATCTCTTAGGCCCCTTTTACATGGGCTCCTGTAAGCATCAGATGTGACATCTGTGTCCTGGAGGGAAAAATAAATCTGCACACACTTGTGAACCACCCACCCTTGCATTATATAATACTGTACATTATGGTTTTGCAGTATATGAGGCTGGTAATGACACCTTTTAAGAGACTGCAGCTATGTGTGCTCAATACCCTCCTGTTAGCTCTTAGGACTACTAGTGACTATCACAACATTGGTGACACCAATCCTGACCTCTCATCCTCCTGTAAGCCTCCTAAAGTATCGTCCCATCCTGACAATACACTTACAGAATGGACAACTGTAGAGTGATTTCAATTTTCAGCTTATGTGTATCTAGTCAGGCTTTTTGTCAAGCCGAGACGTATTTTATACATTTGTCTAGAGTTGGTATTTAATGATTCTGAGATATGTGAACAAGGTACTTGATATAAAACCATTGTAAAGTGAGGTCTGACCAATATATCATACCATGTTGCCATTCTGCCTCTATGATATGAAAGACATGAGGATGTGTGTCAAAAATGAGGTCATATTTCCACCAGAGGAAATACTGTAGTTTTATAAACAGTGCCGGCTTTTAGTTTGATCTATTTGTGCTTTACAAATACATAAGATACACAGCGGAATACAGAAGATATTTGTAGTACAGGCATCCATTTGGTTTATTTATTAACACACCAAACTGTAATAAAGCGCACAACATGTCCTACTTAACTCCCTACTCCCAATCTGCGCCACTTTCCAGGCCTGAACAGAATAAATGCTAAACTAAGAAACACCACATTGAAAAGCCAAGGGTTATTGATGCTTTTCTTGGTTAGGCTTGGAAATAATACAGAGAAAATATACAGGAAGCTATTTCACCAGCCATTAAAATAAATCCTAATGTAAAATGTGCAACATTAGATTTTGCTGCAATGCAACTTGGAAAAATCTGGACAAAGTCAGCTGACTGTCTTTTCTGCTTCTAGAATACCATCAGCAGCATCATTTATTGCATTTTAATCCTTTTTTAGGAGTGGCGCATCCTCTGTGTCTATTATTTCACAAGATACCCACATATATATCCTCCTTTGTCTCTCCTATCCTCCTCCCTGTTCATCCTCTCCCTTTTATTGTACCATTCTTCAGCATCTCCTCTCTCTCTCTCTCTCTCTCTCAGTTAATTAGTGTTTGTCATTTCCATCTCCTGACGTAGGAGCATCTCTTCCCTGGTGCTGGTTTCTATGGTAACCCAGGACCAGGGCCTAGTGAGGCCTGTGTGTTGTGCCTCACACATCAGGCCAGAGCGTAAAGCAGTGATAAGCATGACTTACCTGCCGCACAAAGCTGTTTGAAGTGGTGTCTGAGCTGGTGCTCCCATCCGACCGTTTGAATCGACTTTTTCTCTTATATTTAGCCTAATGAGTTTTAAAAGAAAAGTAAATTAGGCTGTGTCTATAAAGTACAGCAGATGAAAGCATGGAAATTCATATTACCTTTTCCTTTAGTCATAATGGGTCTGGTTTTTATGATAGTAGACCCGTGTCTACTGTATTTTGTTAGCAGCAACCAGTCAAATTGTAGCTGGCATTTTCTAGTGGTATCATGGGCAATGCAGACATTGTTTTATATACCAAAACTTAGGCACAGTATACAAATTGTCCTGCAGTATTTTTTGCATCTGGCCTTATTATACGCTGGAATAGGTTTTGTGTGTATTTGTAAATATATTATCACTACATGAACATTGCCTTCTAATCATGAAACCTATTGCTGTTACTGCTTATTTATAACTCATTTTACATCATTCTCTCCTTAATCATTACGTATACTATTATTGTTCTTTGAGTTTACTTACAACTGATATATCTTCTATATTCACTTTCATCACTGCTTCATCTAGTACAGGGGTGGGCAACTCTGGCCCTCCAGCTGTGCTTTAACTACAAATCCCATCATGCCTCTGCGAGTCATGCCTGTAACTGTCAGTCTTGCAATGCATCATGGGACTTGTAGTTCCACAGCAGCTGGAGGGCCAGAGTTGCCCATCCCTCATAGTAAGTGATTATTAAAGGCTTTATCTCGGCATACGTTAAGCTGGCACTTCTACTTTTATGTTTGACATTTGAATTCCATTTCTACAGAACGGTTATAATACCTGGCACTTGAAATTCTGCAGAAATGGCTGGCAATGAATAATAAAGAACGCAGACAATACTGTCCTTTGATTATCTCCTACAGACTCCCAGTCACATATCTTAACCCTTTCAGTACCACAACAGTGAAGCCCCCTATCTGGCAGCTCCCATCCCCCACAACATCCTGTGTTTACCTGCTCACCACCAGCTGTCTGTGAGAGTGTGCTTGGTTGAAATGTACACACACACACACACACACACACACACACACACACACATATATACACGTTCAATCCCTTTTCCTATCCAGCTGTCTCTAATAATTTTATATGCACAACCTGCATTTGACACAGTAGCATCACAGGGTCCATATTTCTCTGTCATTTTATCTCTGTGCCTGCAACTCTCTGAGTGCAGCTGTTATATTTTCATGAATCAACCTGGTATAAAATTACTCGAGCTCTCAGATGAATAGTTAGATACTAATTATATGATCCTAAGGATTTTACTGCACACACACACAATGTCTGTATACCAATTTTTATGTTACTAAGCTATAATGGGAGGGTGTAGATGAGGAATCAATCTCACCTGCAGGCTGTGCCCCTCTAACACATCCATCTGGATTTCCTGTGTAGAGCTGGACGGGGTCCTGGCCATCCTGTTCTGCTGGACCATTGGTGAGACCACCCCACTGACACACACAGATTGGCTCTAGTCACCAGCAGTCATCTCTCAAGCAGTTCCAGAACTATGTGTGAGAGAGGGTAGCTGAGAAGAGGGGAGGGGAGGAAAGGGAGATAGGGTGGATGATAGAATAAGAAGGAGGAGAGCACAAGCAGACACAGGGAGGGGACAGAATAGTATGGAGGAAAGAGTGGCTGGGAAATGACAGAGACAAGACTGGACAATGAAAAGAAGACAAGACTGAAGCACAGACAATGGTACAATGGATGTGATGAAAGGATGTGAAGAGCTAGAATGAAACACAGGCAGGATTCAGAGACAACAGCACTGGAGGAGAGAAACTTTCCTACAGATAGGTGAAGATGCAGAGATAGTAAGATTGGAGGAAGAGAAACTTACCTCCACATAGGAAATGGTTCAGAGATACCAAAACAGGAAGGGAAGCTTTTCTACACATAAGAAAAGATGTGGAGACAGTTGGTTTGGGGGAGAGAAGTGTATCTACACCAGCACTAAAGTGTGACTTTTCCTAGAAGATTTATTTTAAGGGTAGGTGCCCTTTAAAACAAAGGGCACTTACCCTTTTTGCACCCTTCCAGCTAAACTAAGCTAGCCCACCCTTCCCCTCTCCAGATGCATAAATATCCCGCAATCACTGCTGCAGCTGTTTTTTTACATACTATCTGGATGATTTTAGTATACTGCCTGTTCCTGTGCAGTTGCTTTTCATAGGGTTTTACCCAAGACAGGAGACACTTAGAACAGGAAAAGAAAAGAAGAGGCTGCGGCACAATTGCAAGATGAGTATGCATCTGGGAAGGGTGGGCTAGCTTGATTCAATAATGAGGGAGAGAGGGGTAAGTGTACTTTGTTTTAAAGTGAACTCAGCCTTTATCCTTTACATATGCCGCAATTTACAAAGCATATGTAAGGATAAGGCCCCTTTCACACCGGCAGTCCGAACGGGTTCGGCTGTCAGTTTATCAGGCAGAACGGATCAGATGCCCAATGCTAGTCTAGGCAGCTCGGTGTAAATGAACGGGCGTCCGTTTACACGCGGTTACCCCTGACTCTGGTCAGTTCCGGAAAAACTAACGGAACAGTGCTCACTTTGCTCCGGTCCTGTTCGCACCGGATGGGGGGTAATCTGATGCCAGATTACCCCCTATCTATGGGGAGTTTATTTACATCCGACTCACCATAGACCGACATGGGGTCCCGCAGTTTTAGTTCTTTCCTTCATCACAAGATGGAGAAAAAACTGTATGGACACATATGACACAGCGGTGACATCCAATCCATATTTCTCTGATCAGGAGGGGATCCGTGCATGGATCCCCTCCCAATCTGCCTGTGTGAAAGGGACCTTAGGCTCTCTGAATTAGTTATTGTTATTAAGGCTTTGGAAATATGGGGTGGTGGGGACAATATAACATTATGATTTGCTAAAGTCAAAACTCTGTGTGCAATGATGCCAGGTGGGCATCACACTTGGAAGATGTTGGCTCATGCACAGATAAGATAGCCTATTCATCTGGACTGCAACATATTAGCTCCAATAATATGGCCATGTTAGTACACAGTTCATCAAAAATGGCTGCGTGACAGCCCCAGTATTACATTGCCTAACCTTTTTTTTTTAAATGCCACATCCATATGCCTCTGCATGACACAGCACAGCTATCCTGTAGCCCTTTCCACTGTGTGACCTGTGCTAACAGCCTCCATAGTCGGGAGGCTGTTATGAATGAATGACACCACAGCACACCAATGCACATAACATGCGGTTTTGCATGTTCTGGCAACAAGAGCATTGCCACAGCAGAACAGAGTGATCCCAGCCGGAATGTTACCATGCTGTTAAAGATTTTTATTATGCCCTTGTATCTGAGGTATTAGGGTGACAGATTTGCCAAGGGCATCTCCTGCATGTTGCTACGCAGATTGCACTTGTCCACCAACCAAGCTACCATAATTTACCAGATTATTATTATTATACAGGATTTATATAGCGCCAACAGTTTGTGCAGCGCTTTACAATATAAGGAAGACATTACAATCACAATACAATTCAAGACAAGATGGTAAGGAGGGCCCTGCCCGTGAGGGCTTACAATCTAAAAGGGAGGGGCGAGGAGGTAGCTGTGTGGGGATGATTGTTTGAGAAAGTGATTGTTCAGTGGTTAGGTTGAGGTGGGATAGGCTTCCCTGAAGAGATGATTCTTAAGGGATCACCTAAAGGCAGTCAGTGTGGGAGATAGACGGACTCTTGCTATTAGACCTTTCTGCTGCTTTTGACAACTGCTCCTCCTCAAAAAACTTCACTCGCTTGGCCTACAAGACTCTGCTCTCTCATGGTTCTCCTCTTACCTATCTAAGTGCTCCTTTAGTGTCACCTACAAATCTAACTTCTCCCCTCCTCTTTCTTTTTTTGTAGGGGTCCCCCAAGGCTCTGTCCTTGGACCCCTTCTCTTCTCTATCTACACCTCCTCCCTTGGTCAGTTAATAACCTCACATGGCTTCCAATACGATCTCTATGCCAATGACACTAAAATATATATTTCTACTCCACAACTCACCCCCTCAGTGTCCTTGTGTGTCACTAATCTACTAACTGACATATCAGTCTGGACGTCGCAACACTTCTTAAAACTCAACCTTTCAAAAACTGAGCTCATGATATTTCCTCCACCCCGTGCACCTTCCCCCAACTTTTCCCTTACATAGTATTTGCGGTTGAATAAAGACATAAGTCCAACCCATATAGGTCCGCGCATCATCTCTCTTCTTAGGAGTACTTGTACCCCTGTATATTACGGTCCCTCAGGAAATCATCCAAGAGTTTCTTGAACAATTCCACACTCCTGGCTGAAATCACTGCCGATGGCAGTGAGTTACAGACCCTAACCACTCTTACTGTGAAGAACCCCCTTCGCCCCTTGTGCTGGAATTTGTTTTCCACCAATTTTAGGTGGTGGCCTCTAGCTTTTGTAACGGAGTTAATCTTAAAGAGTTTGTTGCCAATGTTGCTGTCGCCATTCAACATCTTGTACATGAAAATCATATCCCCCTTAATCTCCTTACTTACAACGTGAACATGTTTAAATTTATGA
This sequence comes from Nanorana parkeri, assembly GCF_000935625.1. Taxonomy (NCBI): domain Eukaryota; kingdom Metazoa; phylum Chordata; class Amphibia; order Anura; family Dicroglossidae; genus Nanorana; species Nanorana parkeri. The sequence goes on along the minus strand of NW_017306765.1, from coordinate 928,956 downwards.
GCCTTGTCTCATAGTTCTGGTCCTCCATTCCCCTAATTAGTTTAGTTGCCCTCCACTGGACCCTCTCCAGATCAAGGACATCTTTTCTTAATACTGGCGACCAAAACTGGAGCGCATACTCCAGATGAGGCCGAACCAATGCTCTATAAAGTGGCACAATTATAGACTTGTCTCTGTAGTACATCCCCTTCTTAATACAGGACAAGACCCTACTTGCTTTGTTTACAGCAGCCTGGCACTGCAAACTACCCTTTAGTTTGTGGTCTACAATGACCCCCTAGTCTTTTTCTATTTGTGACTTCCCTAGTGGCATACACATAATTGCATAACCCATTTGCTTGTTTTTATTTCCAAAGTGCATTACTTTGCATTTATCGACATTAAACCTCATCTGCCATATATTCGCCCACTCCCCTTTTTTATCCAGGTCCTCCTGTAATGCTATACTGTCTAATTCCGTTTCTAATACCCTCCCTATTTTTGTATCGTCTGCAAACACTGAAATATGGCTATTCACACCCTCCCCGATATGATTAATAAACAGGTTAAACAATATGGGTCCAAGCACAGAGCCCTGAGGCACACCGCTTATTACACTAGCCCAGTCTGAAAAGGTGCCATTTATAGATACTCTCTGGACACGTTCCCGTAGCCAGCTCTCTATCCACGTACACACCACCTCATCTATGCCCATAGATCTCAGCTTGTGTAGTAATCGTTTGTGTGGTACCGTATCAAATGCCTTTGAGAAATCCAAATATACCACATCTACCGGCCTCCCTCCATCCATATCTCTACTTATCCCCTCATAAAAGGTTAACAAGTGAGTCAGGCAGAAATGATCTTTCCTGAACCCATGCTGATTGTCATTAACTATCCCATTATCCTGAACAAATTCTACCAAATAGTCCTTAATTATGCCCTCTAGCAGTTTACAAACCACTGATGTTAGACTGACCGGCCTATAGTTCCCCGGTTGGCATCTTGCCCCCTTTTTTAATATTGGAACTACCGTGGCCTTCTGCCAATCACTTGGGACTCTACCAGTCATTATTGAGTCTTTGAAAATGAGGAATAATGGTCTTGTTATAACCTCACTTAGTTCCTTAAGTACCTTGGGGTGCAGGTTATCTGGACCCACTGCTTTATTTGCATTTAGTAGTTTAAGTTTTTGTCGTATCCCGGGTTCCGTCAACCACTGGGGTATATTTTGTGTTGAACTATGTGTTTTATCACGTACATCAAACCCGATTTCCTCCTTAGTGTATAGTGAGGAGAAAAAAGTATTCAGTGCCTCTGCCCTCTCCTTGTCATTTGTGACTAACTTTCCGCTTTCGTTCTTTTTTGGGCCTATCTGCTCCTTTCTCACCTTTTTACTGTTAATATATCGGTGAAATTTTGGTTTTGTTTTTTTTTACTAACTGTGGCGATGTGCTTTTCGCACTCAATTTTGGCTGCCCGGATAACTAGTTTACATTTTTTGTTAACACAACTATCCAGCCCTCCGCCCATGCCAAGGTCCTAGGTGTCATCCTTGACTCGGACCTCACCTTTCTTCCCCACATCCAATCACTATCCAGATCCTGCCGCCTTTACCTTCTTAACATCTCCAAAATACGCCCCTTCCTCACCAATGACACCACAAAACTACTCATACACTCCCTTGTTATCTCTCGTCTTGACTATTGTAACTCCCTCCTCATTAGCTTACCTCTACAGAGGTTATCCCCCCTTCAGTCTATCATGAATGCAGCTGCTAGACTCATCCACCTAACCAACCGCTCAGTGTCTGCAACCCCCCTCTGTCAATCCCCACACTGGCTTCCAATAGCCCAAAGGATAAAATTCTAAATATTAACAACCACTTACAAAGCCATCCACAACTCTGCCCCTGGCTATATCTCAAACCTGGTCTCAAAGTATCACCCTAACAGTCCCCTCCGCTTGTCACAAGACCTCCTGCTTTAAAATTTCCTCATCAACTCCTCCCATGCTCGCCTCCAGGACCCATCCTATAGAACTCTCTACCCCAACAAGCAAACCTCTCAAGCATGGACATTATTGCATTACATGTAAGCAGAGTATAAGTGCTATGTTAATATGAGAAAAAAAGATTCCACAATGCGGCCTCCACCCAGTTCTAATAACATTTACCACAACATTTATAATTCTGTGTGTACAAGTGCCTTGACTACATGCCTGCCATGACTGTGTTTGCCCTGATACTGCATGTAAAAGTGTGTGATTGCCCTGACACTGTGTGTGTGTCATGACGCTGTGTTTGCCGGTCATGATACTGTGTGTGTGAGTGGAGTGCAGCACTGAGGAGAAAAGCAAAGAGAAATTGTTGAATAAGCCATTAGGTTGTAAAGCTACAGTGTAAAGGAGGCCTCAGGTAATGCTGACAGGAAGCAGGAGGTTGCCTTCCGCACTAGAGACCTGGGAAGGGCAGTGAACAGCCAGGACCAAAGCAGACATGCTCATGTAGCATGTAAAACTATATGGTCGCAAGAAATGCTCTTTTTGGAACCCAACTTCCCATTTAAATAGGGCTGGTCCCATACAGTGGCGTTACAAGGGGGGTGTGGGGGGTCCGGCCCGCACCCGGGTGACACCATTGGAGGGGTGACACCATTGGAGGGGTGACACCAAAATGACTTGCAGTCATTTTGGTGTCACCCCCCTCTTGAAAAGTCGGGCGCTCGGTCATGGATCGAACGCCTGACAGTATCAGGAGAGAGGAGGGAACCTGGCGGCATACCTTATCCCGCCGGGTGACAGTCTCCTCCTCTCTCTGCCGGCGTCCATCACCAAGATGGCCGCCGACTGGAAACCAGTGGAGGGATTGGCAGTGGGTAGGGTTGCCACCCATCCGAGATTCACCCGGACAGTCCAGGATTCACCCAGACAGTCCAGGATTTAAATAGTCTGTCATCCTGTGTACAAGTTCCAGGCTACCTGAGACCCGGACACAGGATGTCATCCCGACCGGTGGCAACTTGCGGCAGACTTTCAGCTCAGAGGCAGACAGGTAGGGGACAAGACAGCTCAGGGGCCCTGCTACTCTGGCAACAGCCATGTCTGGTTTTGTCACACAGGGACGGAGCTGCATCTCTGCCACTGTCCGCGGATCGCTCACCAAGAGCTGCAGCTACTTCCCTCGCCTCTATACCCACCTGCTGACTGGCCGCTGATGCACAAAGCCGGGCACAGTGTAAATTGATGAGTGCACACAACCAGCAGCATTGATCTGTCAGTGCGCAAACCTGCCTGGCACCACAGCACCGGCCCACTGATAAGGTACCTTATTTTCTTTAGCAAGGTACCTTATCAATGGGCCTGTGCTGTGGTGCCAGGCAGGTTTGCGCACTGACAGATCAATGCTGCTGGTTGTGTGCACTGATCAATTTACACTGTGACAATGTATGTCATCAATACATACATACATAAATACCTAACAGCACTCCTATGTCATTTATAACACCACAGTATGACAATTGTTACTTTTAGTATTTTATTGTAATAAATAAGTATACAAAAAAAAAAGAGATATCACCACTGCCACTTAAATGAGAAAAAGTGTATTATATTGCTTCTCCCTCCCTCCACCTGAACTCTGCCAGGGCTGGTGCTAGCATAGGCAGCCACCTGTGGGCACCGGGGGACATGGGGGGGAAGAGTGTCGGAAGCCAGAGAGAGAGAGACAGCAGAGCAACACAGTGTCCCCAGCAGAGAGTGGGCGAGGAGTGACCAAAGGAACCAGCTGGACTCTCAGCCATGAACACAGACTCCATGGACCTCAAGCGACGGAGAGCTGTCACCAGGTAATGACAAAAATGTCTTTAGAGCCCTCCTGCACTCTGACACCTGCCTGTCCCAATCACCAATCCATTGGCGTAATTGACATGAGCATTGAACATTGAACATGAGTACCCCAGATTGCACTTTTTACAACTATCAATGGTTGGAATGCTCTATAGAGTTTAGTACATTGATTTGTATGAGAGATTGCTGTTATATTGAGAGCTGATGAGCTCTACAAGTGGGATTCCAGTTTGGGATAAAGAGGTCAGTGACACACTGTATAGAAGTCCCATCATTATCATACAAGGCAGTCAACATAGGTGGCATGAGGATCACTGTGCCTCTGGCTCATCTGCAGTAAATTGCTGGTAATGTATGGTAATAAAAAAAACTGCATGGATCCATTGCACTGGTTAGCTGACAAATTGGCTTCTGCTGTGTTATTGGCATCAGCTGTTAGAATGAAGTCAGACGGGTGATTTATTTGCAGTGATCCCTTTGGATTCCAGGGTGCCTGGAGACTAAAGATTGGTACAAGGGGGCCCTGAGAGGGTGAAGACTGGCAGGGGGGCGTGGAGTGTCTGGAGAGGGTGAAGACTCATACATCCCTGTAGCTGGTGGTATTCTGCATTACTATATAATATATTGACCTGATAACCGCTAAAAACAACTTTCCCTAAAGACTCATCTCTTCAGGGAAGCCTATCCCACCGCAACCTAACCACTGAACCTTCACATTCTCACATAATTCATTCCCACAGCTACCTCATGTATCATTTCCCCCTCCTCTTTTAGATTGTAAGCCCTCAGGGGCAGGGCCCTCCTTACCATCTTGTCTTGAATTGTATTGTAACTGTTATGTCTTCCTTATATTGTAAAGCGTTGCGCAAACTGTTGGCGCTATATAAATACTATGTAATAATAATAATAATATTGCTGAGATTTGTAGTCCTCTATAGCTGGTGCTATTGCGCATTGCTGTATAAAGTATTGCTGAGATTTGTAGTCCTCTATAGCTGATGGTATTCTGCATTGCTGCATAATGTATTGCTGAGATCTGTAGTCCTCTATAGTTGATGGTATTATTCTGCATTGCTGTATAATGTATTACTGTGGCATTCAGAGAGACCTAGCTGAGCCACAGAGGAGATACTTGAATGCAGCGATTTCAAGCCTCACCTCAATGGCGGATCAGTGTCTTCATGCCCGCTTCTGTGCTCTCTTCTTTTGTTGTGGTGGCACCCCTCTTGATCCACCATGGATGTGAGGCTTGAAATCACTTCATTCAAGTCTCTCCAGCATGACAGATAACCAGGGGTCACCAATGGGAAAATATAAGCGACCTTCTTAATGCAGACCAACAAAGACAGCAGCTGTAATTCTACAACATTGCTAAAGACATTCAATCAGATTGACTCCCTCTCCTGGATATCTCTCTCCTATATACACCTCTCGAAAAAAAATTGTCGTGTGCCATAACAGTGTTCGGGTTTGGCTTGAAGAAAAGGTGGCAACCCTAGCAGAGGGGGGTTGCAGACACTGAGCAGTTGGTTAGGTGGAAGAGTCTATCAGCAGCACTCATGATAGAGTGAAGGGGGGGTAGCCTGTGTAGAGGTAGGCCAATGAGGAGGAAGTTGCGATAGTTGAGACGAGAGATAACAAGTAAGTGGATGAGTAGCTGTGTGGTTTCATTGGTTGGGAAGGGGCGTATTTTGGAGTTGTTACAAATGAAGGCAGCAGGATTTGGATGTGAGGTAGAAAGGTGAGGTCGGAGTCAATGATCACACCTAACACCTTGGCATGTGGGGAGGGAGGGATAGTTGTATGGCTACTTTACAGCACACAAAGGAACCATGGGGAACAAAAGTAGCCACCCGCAAGAAGGAAGGACTGTGTCACCATGAATTCACAGATGATTTCAGGATCTACAGTTGAGTGACACACAAATAACATACATTTTTCTTAATAGTTAAAGGTGAACTATGAGGTGAGTGCTTTTCACTCACCTCATAGTTCTAGCCGACCTGTGACAATGAGACTGTCACAGGTCGGCTCAGTAGATCGAGAAGTGAGCAAACACATAACGGCGTTCGCTCACCTCTCGATCCTGTCACAGCTCTCTGCCGTGGCAGGGGAGGGGCTGGATTTCCCCCTCCCTGCTCCGATCCGCCAGCGCTGACTGGCAGATCGGACGTGGGAGGGGGCGGGTACAGCTGGCTCTGCCTCTAGATAGGCAGAGCCAGCTGTCACTCACACAGCTGGGCGGATCCAGACATAATTGTCGCAGTAGCTCGCAGTATACTGTGGTGCCTTAGTATACTGAGCTTAGGGTGACGGGAGGACGCTAGTTTGTGTCCTCCCGTTACCCTAAGGAGAACTATGGGGAAAAGCCTTAACCCCATAGTTCTCCTTTAAGGTACTTGAATGCAGATTAAAGTCCTAAATTTAGTGTCACTTTAACTTAAAAGACTACACTTAATGTTTATCAGGAGCCCAACTTTAGTTAACCCCTTCCCAGCATCACCTTAAAGAGTACCTGTCACTGCCAATATGCTATCACATGGGGGGCTTGTAAGCACCCCTATGTGATAGCCCTATGTGATAGCAATTAAAGTAAAGTTTAAAAAATAAATGAAAACGACGATTGTGCTACACATGTTGGGTATCGCCGAGCAGGAATTATCTAGGATAGGTTTTCCAGACCATATAGTTTCTCATAAGGCAGTAGATCTGACCTGGGTAGTAGATTGGAATTGTCACACTCAAAATAAATTATACGTACAGATAAAACAAGTCTGGTGCAGACTGGACACATTGTACACTCTCACTTCACAATTTGACAAACCCATTGACATGAGCCACATAAAAAAAAGATGTATTGGTTCTACAATGCCCAGCAAGGCATGGGGATGAGGATATAGTAACCTTTATCCTATCTCATAAGCCAATAAAAAGGAAAAGTAACATTCAAGGAGAACTATGGGGTCAGGGCTTTTCCCCATAGTTCTCCTTAGGGTAACAGGAGGACACAAACTAGCGTCCTCCCGTTACCCTAAGCTCAGTATACCGCGAGCTACAGCTCACGGTATACTGAGACACGGCAGCCGGAGCGGATACCGACATCAATGTCGAGATCTGCCTAGCTGCATGAGTGACAGCTGGCTCTGCCTATCTAGAGGCAGAGCCAGCTGTACCCGCCCCCTCCCCATCTGTTCCACCAGTCAGCGCTGGCGGATCGGAGCGGGGAGGGGGGAATCCAGCCCCTCCCCTGTCACGGCAGAGAGCCGTGACAGGATCGAGAGGTGAGCGAACGCCGGTATATGTTCGCTCACCTCCCGATCTACTGAGCCGACCTATGACAGTCTCATTGTCACAGGTCGGCTAGAACTATGAGGTGAGTGAAAAGCACTCACCTCATAGTTCTCCTTTAACAAAAAAAAAACAATTGTGGGTTTAACCTTTTCTTTTTAATAATGTTTCTACATAACTGGGGGTGTGGTAGGGGTGTTTTCTTTGCCTAAATACATTGGGGAGAATGTATCAAAACTGGAGCAGACAAAATCTGGAGCAGTTGCCCAATTGGCATCTCTCTTCAGTTTGTTCAGTTGAGATGTGACAATCATAGAAGCTGATTGGTTGTAATGAAATCTGCTCCAGATTTTGTCTGCTCCAGTTTTGATAAATTCCCCCCATAGTGCTGGAAGGTGTCCCTCCTTCTAGTCTTATAAAGTTGGGGGGTATGCTTTCATTTGTATCACAGTAGTGCAATGCAAAACTGAGATTCTGAAACTTCTAACACCAATTGAAAAGTTGTGTCTGGAGGCCTCTACATTTTGACATGTTCACACCATGGCCAGAAAAATTATTAATGATATATAATTAAAAATGATAATGGCCCAAAAAAATATTAATGACCAAACGAAACAAACCCAAATGAAACAACAAGTTTGAGCAAGACCTGGGACCCACACTTTTTCAACAACAAAGAGAACATATCTTTTATGTTGCCCATAGATCTTCCATTTCAAATAAAATTCAGGAATCTGGATATAAAATCCTATCTAGGTCCCTCTTGTAGTCCATAAAATGTTCCTCAATTCCACTCAGATGTGCTGAAGATGCAAGCAGATCTCGAGGCACCCTCCATATATTTACTGGAAGTGTTCAAAATGTAATCACTTCTGGAGCTTGATAAGGGAAGTGATAACTAAAGTATTGGATTAAGACTTAGAACACTGGACTTCAATGTAACACCTACACTTAAATAACCTTCCAATAAAGAAATACAAACACTCCCTTAGGGTACATCTACTAAGTGCTGCTAGGGCCTGTGTACCACAACCGTGGAAAAACCCCAACCCACCTACACTGAACATGTAGGTCAAAAAATGTATAACACTATTTAGGATGCTAATCTTTGTAATACTAAATTTCTTATGCTGAGCTTAGATGTGCATAAGGCTTTTGATATGGTGACATGGCAATATTTGCGCATCCTTCTTGAGAAGTTGGCTTTGAAGGTGCCTTTTTTAATGGGTTTCCAGCGTCTCGAGACCCTAGAACCCGTATTAAAATCCAGGATGTAATTCAGATTTTTTTTCCCCTGGGAAGGGGAACTAGACAGGATTGTCCCCTCATCCCAATAATTTTTTGCACTAGCCATGGAGCCCTTGCCATAAGAAATAAATGTAACATTAAGGGATACTGCAAAGGTTCCAGAAAATGCAAACTAAGTTTATATGGCAATTATTTTGCTGTTTATTACCCAGCCAGTTATTTCACTTCCCAATTTAATATCCCTGTTGGCTGCCTTCGGTGAGGCCTCTGGTCTGCCAGCTCATTTTGCCATCAGTAACCATGCCCATTAACATCCCTCGTTACACCTGTAAACTATTGAAAGCTAATTTTGAATTTACATGATCTCCTAATGCTTTGTCCTACCTAGGAAAAATTCTTACTCCCTCCTTCTCAATGCATTATGACCTCAATGATGGTCTTGCATACAAAAGCTACTTAGGGAATGGTCAACCTATACCCTTACTATGATCCTCCAGAAGATCTCTATTTAAAGGAGAACTATGGGGAAAAACACTGACCCCATAGTTCTCCTCGGGGTAACGGGAGGACGCTAGTTTGTGTCCTCCCGTTACCCTAAGCTCAGTATACCGCGAGCTGTAGCTCGCGGGATACTGAGCTTAGGGTAACGGGAGGACGCTAGTTTGTGTCCTCCCGTTACCCTAAGCTCAGTATACCGCGAGCTGTAGCTCGCGGGATACTGAGCTTAGGGTAACGGGAGGACGCTAGTTTGTGTCCTCCCGTTACCCTAAGCTCAGTATACCGCGAGCTGTAGCTCGCGGGATACTGAGCTTAGGGTAACGGGAGGACGCTAGTTTGTGTCCTCCCGTTACCCCGAGGAGAACTATGGGGAAAAACACTGACCCCATAGTTCTCCTTTAACCCTTCCCATTTCTATTCAATGTTGCACTATAGATAGATTTGAGATTTAAATGAACAGAATAATTTGGCTAAACAAGAAACTTTGAATCTAATGTGCCCGCAACAACAGGGGGAATTGGGTCTCCACAACTTGTGATTTACTATTTAGCTTCTTCATTTTCTCAGACACTCTCATGGGGCCACAGTCATACCTCTGTCCCCTGGGTGAAAGTTGAAAGCTATCCTGTTTGCCCCTTTTTTCTACTTGGGGTGTTGTGGGAGAGTTCTATTGTCCCCGAAGATTTAATACTTTATAGTTCCACTGTGGTGCACACTTTACATGTCTGGAACATGTAATATAATAAAATTCAAGTTGATCTCCCTCACAGTACCCCTCCTTACATTCCAGGGGACCCCTGCTTTTTCCCTGATCCCGGCGGAAACAATTTTCATTGGTGGACAGAAAACGCTTTTACATACACCAAGGACTTCTGGATGGTCAACAAATATCTTAACCTCCCTGGTAGTATGATTATGCAGGATTTTAGCATGCCAAAGAGGAACATTGTTTTTTCATGGCAATTTGTTGTTTTATATTGTAGGCCTGTAATTCTTAGTAAATCTTAGGAATAACTCACCTAAATCTGTATAAACAATTGTTGTCACTTTCAGTGTCTGATGACGAATTTCCCAACGAATCACTATCACTCAATTCTGCAAGTGATTCTAATTTACTATCGCTGTTTTCTACCTGGTCTAAAACCGCTTTTGACCTAAAGGGACGCTTTTTGGATGCCATGGATGTTCTCAAGTTTCCAGGCAGAAAGTACCGTAAAAGTGCAGACAGGGCACTGGACAAAGCTCTAGGGACAACATTGAAGTGAAATAGTTTGATACATATATGTAATTATGGCAGATTACATTGTATTCTGTGTATTGTGTGTAAATGTCATGTTTGCACTTTTGAATTTCCCGCCAGCTCCGCCCCCCGCTGTGACGCCGAAAAACGAAACTGAATGCCGGCATCGGCCGGGCGCACACAGCGGAGGACACCGTGGGCTCGCAGGGACAAGGTAAGTGGCACTTTTGCGCAATCCCGAGTGTGGCTCGGGGTTACCGCTCTTGGTACTGAAAATTAACCCTGAGCCACACTCGGGAATACCACCAGGGAGGTTAAATTTAACCTCCTTCAGTTTACTAGGTCTATTCTGAGGAATTCTGACTCCTCAAACACAAAGCATATCTATTCATAAACAATTTACAGTGCGAATATTGTAACATTCGCACAAAAAAAGCACAAATAACACCCTTGCGCATATATTATTTTTTAAAGAGAGGGCATTTCTTTTGTTACTTTCGTGGACAAATTTATTTTCTTTTGTAGGCAAATGTAACCAAAGCGGGTGATTGTAGAATAATATATAATAGTATATCTTTCTCTAGTGCACGTAACACAAGTGGGAGATTTACCATAATATAGAATAGTGTCTCTTTCTCGGGCAAACTTAACCTAAGTGGGTGATTGTACAATAATAAGGAAAAGTGTCTATTACTCTGGCAAACATAACCAAGGTGGGCTCCCATGCTGCAGATCCATTATCGATCACGTCGTCCATCAATGTAGATCCTCATCAATCATGGTGAACGATACCCACCAACCTACAAAAGCAAAAACCTACAGACCAATGGACATGTCTGCACCCAGTGGGTGACCAGACCTGAGCTTTGTATTCTGCTTCCAGGACCAGAGCTGTCATTCTGCACCAGTCTCCCTTGGGGACTTTTTTGGGGTTTTTAAATTTATTCATAAAGGACTTGTCAAAATGTGTGGTGTCTTTATTTAAACTCACACTTTTTTTGTGAATTAGTAGGGGTACAATTAGCCTGCTGCATGTGGTCTGGCATAGTTCAGGAGGGGGGCGCATGCTTGCTCTGTGCATGTGCAACTTATCTGTGCAACGTATCTGTGCATGCCAGACTGCTGCTTAGATAAGGGTCTTGTAATGGATTTTGGAGGGGACACCATGTAAATTTCTTTTGTGTGGTTCTCCCTTAATATTTATACCAGAGCCAGAGAGCCTGGTATATAGTTTGAGGGGGACCCCCATGTTTTTTTATTTGAGTGGGATCCCCTTCATACTCCTACCAGGCCTAAAAGAACCTGCAGGGCCTGGCATGGAATTTGGGGAGACCCCAAACCTTTTACCTTGATGTTTACATACAGCTATCAGCTATCAGGTATCCTGAGCTCACAGCTGAATGGGCTGGGCGGAGATGACTTATAGGTTGTTAGGATTCCAGCCTGAGAGAAAGCTGTCACATTTAGCAGTTGTAATAAACCGAAATTTTGGCCGCCAAAACATATCGTTTAAAAATGGCACTTTTCGCAAAATGCTGAAAGTACCATCTTTCGGCTTGAAAATGCGCTGCATTCCTAGTTTCTCATGTCCCCTCTGATACAGCGCAGCGTCCAGTGGGGAGGAGAGAAATGTTCAGGCAGCCAGGGAGAGTTCTGTGAGCCACAACATCACAGGAGGCCTAGCTCTCCTCCCGGACCGCCCCGCTCAGCCTTCTGACAGATCAAGATGGAGAGCAGTGTGGGGGTGGAGACAGCTGTCAGCTCGCACAGGAGGCCAAGCTGACAGTGTGGGGGAGGAGTCAGCTGTTGAAATTCCCTCCCCGCACTGCCCACTCAGCCTTCTGTGACAGCGATTCAGGCTGGAGAGCGGTTATAAGCAGTAGACTGCTTGTATATAATTGAGGACAAAGTATGTTTACTGTGTCCCCAATTATGAATGAACAGGAAGTGCTGTACATCACTTCCTGTTCATTCATCATTGTGGACATAGTAAGCATACTATCTCCACAAGTTATGAATGAACAGGAACACTCAGTATAAAGGGATTCCTGTTCATTCATAACAGGGGCTGCAAAAAATGAGATTAAAGGAGAACTATGAGGTGAGTGCTTTTCACTCACAGATCCAGACATAAGTGTGGGGATCCGCTTCAGCTGCGGAGTCTCAGTATACCGCGAGCTGTAGCTTGCGGTATACTGTGGAGTCTCAGTATACCGCGAGCTGTGGCTCGCGGTATACTGAGCTTAGGGTGACGGGAGGACGCTAGTTTGTGTCCTCCCGTTACCCTAAGGAGAACTATGGGGAAAAGCCCTAACCCCATAGTTCTCCTTTAAGGACTCTGTGTCCTCAATCTCTTTTTCTATTTTAAAAGGGAAATATCAGGGATCTGTTTAGACCCCTAATATTTCGTAAAAGTTTAGAAAAAATAAAGAAAACCGAAATGTTTAAAAAAAAATTAAAAGGTTGGAAAAAAAAGAAATTTTCGGGTTCAGCCTGACAATTTTTTTTAGTTTTGTTTAAAAAATCTAATTTTGGTGCACCTCTAGTAATAATATGTTCGTCAGAGAAAGGGAAAGAAATAGAATATACTATTCTATAAAATTGTATATAATTCTATTCTATACAATCGCTTACTTTGGTTACATTCACCTGTGAAAGAAGATGTATTCGTCCGTGAAAGAAAAAAATGCCCCTTTCTTTAAGAAATAATTTATTCGCAAGGGTTTTATTCTCACTTTTTGTGCAAATGTTGCAATATTCGCACTGCAATTTGTATATTAGTAAACCCCTTAGAGTTTTACATTGTTTCACCTCAGTCACTAAGATAAATGAAAATTCAAACACACTTGGTAAAGTGAAAACTTTAGTAAATCAACCCCAGTATGTATAGAACAAGACTGTGTAGAGTATGACAGTGGCCAGAAATGCAATGTAAACAGTATGACATGAGGCAATATAAGCAGAAAAGGAGTGTGTTACATATAATGGTGGCCTGAATGTGCAACAGATGAGGGTTGAATGTATGACAGTGTGCAGTATGTGGAGAAGAGGTTATGAAGGAGGTTAGTTGGTGCAGCACAAGCACTTTGGAGTGTCTGACAGTGGGCAGTATGTACAGCAGAGGGGTGTGGAGTGTCTACCAGTAGACAGTGTGGGCAGCAAAGGAGTGTGGACGGAATGGTGGCATGTATTATGTGCAGAAGAGGAGTGCAGAGGATATGACAAAGGCAACTATGTGCCGGAGAGAAGTGTGGAGCTTATGACAGCGCACTGCATAATGTCCCTCCAAGCGTGCCAAACCTTTTACGCGTTTCACCTTCACGGCTTAATCATACCTGTGTGATTAAAAGAGAACTATGGGATAAGTGTTTTTCCCCATAGTTCTCTTAAGGGACACGGGAGGACATATACTAGCATCCTCCCATGACCCTACAGCTCGCGGTATACTGAGACTGCCGCAGTAGGGACGGATCCCGACAATGCTGTCGAGATCCACCCAGCTGCGTGAATGACAGCTGGCTCTGCCTATCTAGAGGCAGAGTCAGCTGTACCCGTCCGTTCCTCCAGTCAGCGCTGGAAGATCAGAGTGCGGGGGGGAGGGAATCTGCAGGGAGATGATCAAGAAGTGAGCAAGCGACGGTATGTGTTCACTCATTTCCCGATCTGTTAAGCCAACGTGTGACAGTTTCATTGTCACACGTCGGCTCGAACAATGAGGATAAGTGATTTTCACTCGCCTCAGAGTTCTTCTTTAAGCCATGAAGGTGAAAAGCTTGAAAGGTTCGGCACGCTTGGAGGGACATTATACAGATATCTACAATAAACATTTATGATTTGAGAAGATCCGTGGAGTGCAATTACCTTTTTCTTCTATGCGATTCTAGCAAAGGTGAGCCAGTTTGGTCTGCACCCAGGACTGCTTCTTGTTGTTCAGCTGTGCATACGGAATTTGAAGCTGTTTTTTTTTTTCATGAAGCTAGTGGGTAGTATGTGCCACAGAGCAGGGCATAGAGTATGCCCTGTAGAAGTATGCAGGAAAAGGTAGCAAAGATTTTGACATGGTGCACTAAATCCAGGACAAAATAAATTAATATGCGAGACCATAAACTTATGAGGAGATGATATCTGAGCCCAGCATGTATATTTTGATCCCTTCCAGATTACTCACCAAATGTTTTAGGGGATGCATCTCTAAGGGCACTATCAAGAACGTACGGCGTTTAGCCATGAGTCAACCGGCGAGATCTCTTTAGACCCAGGTTAAACAGGGGGCTGGGGGTACCCAATTTCGTGAATTATTACAAGGCTGCACAAATAGCTCCCCTCACTCTCCTGTCCTCTAAGTCTGATACACCTCTATGGGTCTCCTTAGATGTGTTGGACACCCATCCCATTCTAGTGTCTAACTTACCATGGCTCCCGCCTTCACATCGCCCCCCTCATTTAGGATCGATTATGCGACACACTCCACGGATATGGGACTCAGTGAAATATACTGGCCACCTGATTTCACCAAATCTCCCTCTTCTATCGCTTATATAATGCCCATTATTGTATCCTGGCATGGATAGTCCCAATACATTTTCCTGGTGGACAGCTGCTGGCTTTCAAGACATATACTCCATGCTTACGCCCCAAGGGATTCGTTCCTTTATACAACTCAAGGCATCATCTCAAATTCCACAAACTGAACTATTTAGGTATCTCCAACTACGCAACTATGTACAATCATTGTGTCGCTCAGCTACCCCGGCTTACTCTATTACTCCCTTCGAACACAGATGTCGTCAAGACCCTCACTCTCCTGGCCTGATTGCCCAGTTACAGTCCTCGCTATCCGCACACCTCTCTTCTGCTGTTATGTCCTATCAAACCAACTGGGAAGAGTTGGACTCGTTGATTTCCGAAACGGACTGGTCGGCAATTCGGAGTAGCATACATTCTTGTTCTCATAATGTTCTGACACAGAAAAACTCGTACAAAGTGCTACTTCGCTGGTACTATACTCTGACCCACATTCATAGGATCATCCCATCTTAATCTCCCCTATGCTTTCTCGGCTGTGGACGGTTGGGCACCATGATACATATTTGATGGGACTGTGCTAAGTTTAAATGCCTATGGATCCGAGTTTATGCCTTAATCAACACTGTACTGGCATGTAATTTACGTAAAGACCCATGGGAAGCGCTTCTACATAAGCCTATAACAGGAATATTTAAATGTCAGCAGTGTTTGATTTCCCACATATTCATGGCCACTAAACCTGGAAGTTAAAAACATCGGCCATCCCGGGCTGCACAATTGTGTGCGCCCAGTGGTTGCCCTATTCATTTTAATGGGGTAACATACACGCAGCAATCGCTAAAAAAAGGTAAATTTACCTTCTTTTGCAACACGGGCTTCTTTAGGTGCCATCAGAAAATAATGGCACTGTCAGCGCGATTGGCGGTAGTGGGTGATTCCGTGACCGCGCGGCTATCTGTGCGTTTACGTGCATGATTGCCCCGCGGTCACGGATCGTCACTGTGAGAACCTAGCCTCAATCTTTTTTGCTCTCCCACACTACCCAGATAAATACTTACCTTGCATACACCTTGGCTTTGTTAACGTCCCGTGCAGGCTATCTTTAGTGGCTGGCTGAGCTTATGCAATAGCTTTTTAAGTATCTGCTTTTGACATCTTCTGCCTTTGAAAATGGCCTAAAGAACCCTATGAGAAAGGGAAGCGTGGATAGGTTAGCGCCCTGTAGCGCATTAAACTACGCTTTAACAGGTTACAAATCCTTTAAATAAAACACACATTTCTGAATTAGCCGTCCAAAATGGCAAGCTTTGACTGTATGAATTGCTATTAAACACATGACAGCATTCTGAACCTATTATATACTGTAAAATGATACGGTCTTCCAGCAACGTCACTTCGTACCGTACTCCCGCCTACGTCATATAAAATCCCACCCCTCACACTTCCCCAAGTCCAGTCGCCATTTTATGTTTTTCTTTACTCCTCCCACATGTGTTTGCTTCCAGAATTGCAGTGCGCATGCTCGGTCAAACCATTTTACTTAAACGGGGGCGTCTATTTTATAAAGATCGTGAGATTTTCTACCCTCTTTTCAGCTCAACTTTATTTTTTAGCTATTTTATTCTGAAATAGGGTGTCTTGTGTTCGCACTCGTGAGCTTAGAGGTTTTAACGTTGCTCTGTTGAAGTTAGCTCCTTCCCTCCTGACGGTGGAAGCACCCCTTATGATATTGGTAGCGTCGCAACTACTTCCTTTCCTTTTTGAGCTAGAGCAGAGCAGCGGCCATGAGGTGAGAGCCGGGGAGAAATGGAAAAAAGTAGCTAAAATGGGGCTCGGGAGTACCTGGGAACGTATGGTGACCACTTGGGAGGGGGGAGGATGAGATTCCCCGTAAGAAGCTGCGGATAGGAGCTGGCGCCGGAGCGCTATGTCCCTGGTTTTCACTGCTACAGGCCTATGACGTGTGACAGGCTGGGTGCCGGGGATCCATAGGGGCTCACCAGGCAATGGTCCTCTGCAGAGGAACTGTAACTCCCATCGTCCACCCGCTGAGAATGCCACATGCCGTCCAATCTTAAATGATTCGGGGGTTCTTGCTGTGTTTAA
>NW_017306765.1:883040-912141 GCF_000935625.1 Nanorana parkeri | reverse complement strand
TTGATTTTTACAGAAAAGTTGATTGCAACCCTCATTTGGGTCTAAAAACTTTGATAATCATTTATCGACCTTCCATAGAAGTCAATATGCTGGACTTGTGTAAATGCTGTGACTGGATGCACAACCCCAATGCAGAAAGTTGCAACCACTGTAAGGATTTTATTGCCTTCTGTGTCATCGTTGGGGACATTTCGTGTCCTGGTGACCATTGTCATGTAAACCTAAAGTGGTGTGACTACAAAACCTCTCCCCCCTAACCCCATAAGGTGTCTTGTAGTTGATAGAGATTTGTGAACAACGCTGAGTGAGCTCCTCCTTAGATTACTAGCCGGATCAATAGTTGTTGGTTGTTGTTTTTTTTTTGTTTTGTATTTTTTTAGCATTTATCCAAAACGGATATAACAAAATTACATCCGTATTATATTTTACACCCCCAATGTGGGTAAATAGGCCCTTTGCCCCTCATACACACTCATAACATATGCACATGTGTGCATTAGGCATATATGAACATGATTGTAAAACGCACATTATAATACTTGATGTAACATTTCCAACAAAAGTCTAGTAGTGTACACATCAATACTGTCAGTTGTCACATTTAAGCTTCAATTAGCACAAAATTACTGTTAATCTAGTCTGTACAGTAAATTTATTTAACCATTTATTCTCAAATATCACCCTAACCGTTCCCTCTGCTCCTCCCAAGACATGCTTTCCAGCTCACTTGCAAACTCCTCCCATGCTCCCCTCCAGGACTTCTAGAGTCTCTCCCATCCTCTGGAACTCTTTGCCCCAACCTGTCCGTCATCTCCCACTCTGACTGCCTTTAGGTGATCCCTAAAAGACTCATCTCTTCCGGGAAGCCTATTCCACCTCAACCACTGAAACATCACGGTCTCAAACAATTCATCTCCAGACGGCTACCTCCTCATGTATCCGCCTCCCTTTTAGATTGTAAGCCCTCACGGGCTTACCATCTTGTCTGGATTTGTGTTGTGATTGTAATGTCTTCCTTTTATTGTAAAGTGCTGCACAAACTGTTGGCGCTGTATAATAACTATCCTGAGTGTCTTCTATGTAAATTTTAGGTAATTTGTAGGTAATTTGTAAATGTGTAATTGGCTACTATTCCAGTTAAGTTTACTTTTTTTTTTATTTGAAATAAAGCCCGGCAGTCAGTTTTTGCTCATCATACTCCATACTTGTTTGATACTGTAGAAGTGGGGTTATGTAGGGTTACTCGTCAGCAATTATTGCTGCTGCAGAGGGCAACCAAACTAATTAGGGGACTGGAGGACCAGAGATGAGGCTACTGAATTTAAACATGTTCACGTTGGAAGTAAGGAGATTAAGGGGGGATATGATTTTCATGTATAAGATGTTCAATGGGGACAGCAACATTGGCAACAAACTCTTTAAAATTAACTCCATTACAAAAACTAGAGGCCACCACCTAAAATTGGTGGAAATTTTTTTTCCAGCACAAGGGGCGAAGGGGGTTCTTCACAATAATAGCGGTTAGGGTCTGGAACTAACTTCCACAGGCAGTGATTTCAGCTAAGAGTGTGGAATTGTTCAAGAAACGTTTGGACGATTTTTCTAAGGGATCGTAATATACTGGGGTACAGGTACTCCTAAGCATGAGATGATCCTATATAGGTTGGACTGATGTCTTTATTCAACCTCAAATACTATGTAACTATGAATTATTTTTTTCCAGCATGCTCAGACTTCAAAAGAGGCTTGCCTCCAGCGTGCTGCGCTGCGGCAAGAAAAAAGTATGGCTGGATCCAAACGAGACCAATGAGATTGCCAATGCCAACTCTCGTAAGTGGTCTCTCCTTCCATTGGTTTGTGCAAGAATTGGTTTATAGGCATTACTTATTCTTGTCTTGTTTCTCCTAGGTCAACAAATCCGGAAGCTGGTTAAGGATGGTCTGATTATTCGTAAACCAGTAACCGTTCATTCTCGTGCTCGATGCCGCAAAAACACTCTTGCACGTAGAAAGGGCAGACACATGGGCATTGGTAAGTTGATTAGAACCATAGCGATGGATGCCAGCTAAAATATTTTCAGTGATTTAAAGAGACAGGTAAAATGTTGGCCATCTCCACCCCAATACCTGAGAGGTCTGCTCTATTAACGAGGGCTGCGCAAGTTTTGGGAGGTTGGTGAAGGAATGTTTCTTGGTAAGTATACATTCCTTGGGAGGGGGGCTATATACAGATGTCACTTTTCCTTGACTGGGCAATGTGACGGTGTTTTTGGTTATCCATTAAACATAGTGTGAGTAAGGTGTTAATTGTATCTCTGTTTAAATCCTAGTTAAGTTAGTTTCCTTTTTTCAGTCATTATCCACAGAGGGAAAATTAAGCTGTGCCAAGTCAGTTTTGTTTTGCCACTGGGGGATTATGCCTCCTGTAACAAGTTCTCCTTCCACTCTGTTGGCCAGTTATTTTGTAAGAAGATCCTTGTGTAAACCACTGATCAGTTGTCCCCTCCTGTGCTTGTCTTTCGGTTTCTACTACCCCTGCAGCCCTGTTCCCAAGGATCCCAGCTCTGCCCTTGCCAGTCCCTGGGGACGCTCCCTCAGGCTGCAACAGGAGGCTGCTCTTGAGTCCCACCACTGCTAAGTGAAGTCTGGTCGCTCCACGTGGTCATGTTACAGAGCTTAGGAGTTATGGGTAGGGGCATTCCCCCCTCCACAAAACTTTCCCTACTGATATTGCTGCCTGCCAGCCTAGATATATTGAAGCACTCCCTCCCCACACAGAACTGGCCCTTCTCTCTGCTCACATTGCTGTACATAAAGCCTGAGAGAAAGACAAGCTGCCAGAGATGGAGCCTAAGAGTACAACAGGCTGCCTAAAAGCTCTGCTGCAGTTGTCTTCTTACCCTTAGTCGGGGCTCAAAATTTAAACCTGCTGAGATGGCAACAGCAGAGATGCTTTTAGGCAGCCTGTCTTTTCTGTTTGCATTTCCTGCAGTGTAATGCAAGAAAGGGGTGTTTTCTGTGGGGGAAGGGGGTGCTCCTGTTCAGCATCCAGGCTCCCTGGCAGTAATACCAGTAGGGAAATGAGGGGTTGATTGTGGGGAGGGAGCTCAGCAGTCTAAGGGTTGTCCTTTCTCTCACTGCCCACCATATCTGCAGCCCCACTTCTCTTACCACCCAACATGTGTACGCTACACCTGACCCCCACCACCACCTACTGTGCAATTCCTCTTACACATTGATTCTGATTTTTAGATTGAAATTTGCCTTCAGCCCCCCCTTCTGTCAGCTTCCACCTATTTCACCCTTTCCTGTGCTCACCCCCATTTCATGTATGCATGCCCATTTGCTCTTTCAGCAATGCACCTGTACATTCTCCATTCCTGCTCTCACCACACTGCCTTTACCACTCTTCTCACCAATGCATTAATACAGCCACCCCCATGCCTGTGGGCTCTTCGCTTGCACAGAACCCACACACCCCCTAACAATGCACCTGCACAATTTCCCCCCTCCCCCTTAAGGCTTGTTCACATCATATACAGTGCGTTCCAGCACAGTTATCTGCTGGACTGCATCGCATCCTGGCTGGCTTCCTGTGTTCAGGGGCGGCAGGGGGCATGGCAGTGCATTGAAGTCAATGGCACCGCAGCCACGCTCCCACCCACAGTGCAATCGCCCGCACCAGATGCATGGCACATCATTGCCTGTGTTCTGGTCCAGTGCAATCTAAAATAAGTGCATGCAGTATTTTTTTTTCAGATCACACTGGACTGGAACTCAGGCTGGAATGTGATGGTGTGTTCCAGCAGCTAACCGTGCTGATGTGCACTGTATATGGTGTGAACCTGTACCTTCTATCACCAAGTCTGTGCACCCCACACTCTCTCCATTGCATCCCTCCTGCGTGCGTCAGTGTGTGTGTTGTAAGGGGTGGCTGTTAAGTTAACTCTTGTCACTTGCACTTTTCACTTGTTCTGCCACATACTGGCATGATGGGTTCTCATGTGCAGTAATATCAGGTAATCCAGTTTCTGAAGTTGATCCAACTTTAGAACGCTAAATATGCAAATAAATGGGGAAATTCTTGGAGCCTGAGGTTCATAGAGATGTTAGGTGATTTAGCTCTGGTACTATTCGTCCTCCCATTCATGGCTGAAGTGTAAAAGGACAAAGCTTTTTAAGCTAGTGCTTTTATGACCCAAGGGTGCATTTGATTATAAAATGTTTTAATCCTGTATAGGTACTGTTTCATTGACCAAGTTTTCATTTCTGCAGGCAAGAGAAAGGGTACTGCTAATGCTCGTATGCCTGAGAAACTGGCCTGGATGAGGAGAATGCGGATTCTTCGCCGCCTGCTCCGCCGTTACCGTGAGTCCAAGAAGATTGACAGGCACATGTAAGTGTATTGGCTGTTTCTAAATAATGGTATCACCTGTATACTACCACAATTTCTGGATTTCAGAGTTGTTGGGCTTTCCCAATGCTGTTTGTTACCATTGACATTTTACCCACAGAAGGATCAATTCACAAAGCTAACACTCAAAATTAAGATCTCTTTAAATCTGTCATATTGCTAAAATAAAGGTCTTAAGCGTTATTGTTGGTTTTCTATCACTTCATGGGCAATCTAAATCTGTATAGATGGCAGCATAACTGAGGTGTATTAAATGTTTGCAGAGCAAAGAGCTCTGCCGATGTCAGTTTTAGATCTGCAGAGCATTTTGGCCACAAGATGGAGCATAGAAATTTCCTATGCTTTCCAGCTTCGTCTAGTGGCCATTATGTGCTGCAAATCTAAAACTCTGGTATCTGTTACTCCCTTGTGTAAATATCTCTTGGGGTAAGTTATTCAGCACTAAGCTGTATACATGGTATTTTCCAGGTCTGTGTGTACGGTCAGTTAGCCTCAGGGTAGCGGTAGTATCTTTTTTGTGTAACCCAGTTTCACTGCAGATACCTTACTAACTGGTATCTCTGCTATAAGCTCTGCATTTTGGTACTTTCCAGGCATTAATGTACTGTCGGTACCATTGCTCCAACTGGAGAACTCTACATTGAACTGGTGTCACCCAGTCGCTAGCATTCCTGTGATGCAGATACTCTTGAGTGAAATTTTTTTTTTTGCACTATTGGTGCTGCATATACCTTCCAGACCTATGAGTACTGGTCAGTTAGTCGCAGTGCGCTGTCTAGTATTTGAGCAGAGATGCTGCCAATCTGTTTTCCTGAAATATTTGCCTTTGGAAATAGCCAAGACATCAGTGTCATCTTTTGAGTGTTTCACGTTATGCTAAATCGTAATGAGTGCTCATAATTGGCAGCAGAGGTGTACAACTTCAGTATATAAAGTTTTATTTTTCCTCTGAAAATATACTTCTGGTAATAACAAATGTGTGACATTGAATGCTGTACTTCATTATGTTGACTCCATTAGCAAAATGAGTGCTTTCATTATTACATTCGAGGTACTACTCCAGTATACCCAATTTCTGGTATTTTCCTGTATATTTGTTTTCTACAAGAAGTATCTTCTGCTAGATGGAGTTGTGTGCACGCACTCTTTCCCAGTATTCAGACTGCAGAAAACACTAATTTATGTAATGCTAATGTACCATGTCTATCTCCATTTTCACAGCCTGCAGTGACCTGGTCACCACTGGCAGCAAAAAACCCTAATCTGAAGAGCAGAATTCAGGAGCCCATAAGGCTTTGCCTCGCGTTGGGGCTAGTGACCTACTGCTGCGAACGCAGCATGTCTTTGCTTAAACTGTCTGGCTGCCGCAGGTGACCTCACTCCAATTTCCTAGTTCTGGAGGCATTTACTCTAGCCCTAGAAGAAATGGACACCTGTAATATGGGAACTGGGATACCTATTGTTATAGGGTCCTCATCTGAGTCTCTCAGCTCTGTTGGGTGAGGCAGAATCCTCCATAGAAAAAAAAGCAAAATTGCACAAAATCTGCCGAAAAAGGGTCCGGTAGAAGCGACGCGCGACATGGAGTTAAGACCGCTCCATTGAATAGCATTGGCCGGCGACTTCTCGCGATATCGCGCTGCAAACATGCGCGACATCGCGGCGGAAATCGCGAGAAAAGTCGCTATATGTGAACGGGGCCTGAGGGGGGAATTTATAAAAACGAGCAGTTGCCCATTGCAACCAATCGGCAGCTCTTCAGTTTGCTTAGTTGAGATTTGAAAATGAGAGAGAAGCTGATTGGTTGCAGTGCAAATCTGCTCCAGTTTTGATAAATTCCCCCTGTTTTTGAGGCACCAGTCTCCTTCCATTGCCTTAGATTTACAGTGGGTTGTTTTTTTTAAAACCTTTGATGCCATGCATATTACTGTTGTGAAGTAGCCACAGCTCCAAGCTTGCTCCACTGATGACTAAAATCTCCATACAAATTAGTAAACTGAATGAGATTGTCTTCCATCATGGGAGTGAGCTTGGAGCGGTGGCTACTTTACAACACACTCGGGGACCATGGGGAACAAAAGTAGCCACCCTCCAGAAGGAAGGGAAGTGTCAGCAGGAATTCAGATATTTGAGGATCTACAGCTGAGTGATACAAATAAGATAGGTTCAATAGTTAAGGTACTTTAATGCATTTTTTAAGATTTAACTCCTGAGTTGGTGTCACTTTAAGCGAACGCATTAGTGTGTATACATTAAACAGTGCTTAAACCGTATTAAGAGTTGAGGTGTGGCCTTTTTTCATTTTTGTTTTGTTAGGTACCACAGCCTTTACCTGAAAGTCAAGGGTAATGTGTTTAAGAACAAACGTATTCTCATGGAGCACATCCACAAACTGAAGGCAGACAAGGCTCGCAAGAAGCTGTTGGCGTAAGTATCTGGCCTATGTGTACTTCATTGATGGCTTGGCTAGTTATTGATAACAAATGAGTGTTTTGGTTGGTAAAGCAAAAATAACGAGTTCTGTTTTAGGGTTTTGAGTGTGCCATGTCCTTGTCATCCACCAAAATCCCCCAAATTGCTTATGCCCAGTGTCCTCCTAGGTCTTGTATATGCTAGTCATACAGTCAGAAGTCTCCCAGATGTGCGGGACAGTGAATTGTCCTGTGCAGTTGTACAGTTATACTTGGTTATACAGTGCAGCTGATTCACAGTGCCTTTTAATTTTCTGTTGTATTCATACTGTAGTAAGCCAGTCATGATGGAAATGTGGTCTGCTATTGCTGAACCCTCTTTTTAACTAGTTGCCTGGCTGTCTTGCCAGTATTTTGGCTTCTGGTACAAACATACAGGAAGCTCAGTTAGGTATACACTGTTATATTTTCTTCAACTTAGAAGCTGAAAGAAGAAAACGGGTTCTCCATCTACATTGTGTGGATGGACAAATCCCCCCCGCTGTTTCTCAGCCACTATCTTGAATACCCAAACATGCAGCTGATGGGCTACAAGCTCCATTCAGCCGAAGGAAGATTTTACAACATGTTACTTTGGCAAAAGTTGATCTAATCAACTTCTGAAGGAATAGGGTCACCAACTGAGAGAATTTCAGCTGTTTCCTGCTGTATGGGCTAAAATTCACTCTGTGTGTACCCGGCTTTTATCTTGAGCCAGAGCAGTGTAACAATTAAAAATGTAAACTTCAGTTGCGCATTTATGAGAATTCTTAAGCTATTGCCATAGTTATTGAATGACACGATAACGTACTATGAAAAGCTTTTCTCATTTGCCGGTCAATTAGTGAAATGGCAGAAGAGAACTGTTAAGGTTTAATGCTTTTCACTACCAGAAGTCATTGCTACTTGCATGTCCTTAACACATTTAGCAGCTTGCCTGAATTTTTACATTGTTTATGCTCAATATTTTTATTTTTTTTGTATGCTTTAATAAGTTCCTTGTTCAGGGTTCTGTTTATTGCCTAAAGGGCAGGAAAAATGCAACTTTAACACTGCACAGTTTTCTTTTTTTTTTTTTTTTTTTTTTTTTTTTTTTTATGTGCACACAAAATCAAGTAGCTGTCCCTGTGAAAGCTGACATGGTGATCACATAAGGAGCCACACTAATTGATCTCTGATCACTGGTCTGCCCAGGTTGCTGACACTGTAAGCATGGAATGAGCAGAGAGATTGTACACTGTTCATTCCAAAATGGTATGCGGTTTTCTCTGCACAGGGACAGTGTTTTTGTGGGGTTTTTTTGGGGGGTTTTTTTGAGTAGTGATCGAGACCCTTGTCAACGGAACAGGGGTTAAGCGGAGAACACAATAAAGCAAATTGATATACTCCCTCAGACAAATGTCCCCAGTGTACCCGAGACTCAATATCCCTGGTGGAGACGCAGCAAACCTGGCAAGGGGTGTTGGCACTTTCCACTTTATACAACATCCAACAAATCATTACATGCTTTAATCTGCATGTTGCAAAAGCCAAGTGATTAATGCCTTTACACACCACACTGGCATGTTCCCATTAACTCTTGGATATTTAGAATAAATTGTTTTGGTTAATGTATGATCTTTAAGCAGAAGGTGTTCTGCAGTCTTGTCTCATAAGTGCTCCTGTCCCAACAGTGACCAGGCAGAAGCTCGCAGATCCAAGACAAAGGAGGCAAGGAAGCGCCGCGAAGAAAGACTTCAGGCCAAGAAAGAGGAAATAATCAAGACACTCTCAAAGGAAGAGGAGTCCAGCAAAAAATAAAGCCCTTTGTGTATATATAGAGTACTGCCCTGTGCAAGCTCAATAAATTTCCTCTCCCCTCCAGTTCTGTCACCCTTGTTTTTTTTTTTTGTTTTTTTTTTCTCTGATCCTTCCTAATTAGATGGAAGTCCTTCTACAACATTATCACTTGTTACAATACCTTGTTTAGTCCCAGAGTGTTTCAATGAGGTCTCATTTCCGCACCATATCTTTTTAGGTGTTGTAGTTTTTCTT
This sequence comes from Nanorana parkeri, assembly GCF_000935625.1. NCBI lineage: Eukaryota > Metazoa > Chordata > Amphibia > Anura > Dicroglossidae > Nanorana > Nanorana parkeri. Next base: position 903,244 of record NW_017306765.1, on the reverse strand, counting down.
AATGTAAAAAGTCTTTCTTGGGACAGAGGGCTTAAATCAGATTTGGATTATATAGATCTCTTTTGTTCTCAGTTGAACCTGTTCTAGACCCCCTCCCATGCAACTGTGTAGAAACAGCTCACTTCTAATGGATGCAATCAGTCTGCAATACATCATTGTATGATCTGTCGCTACAGGGAGAGACTGGTAAGGGCAGCTCTGCCTGGGCCTCTACAAAGAGTCTGATTTCACATCATTTCAAATGTAACACTGAGCAGAAACATTGGGTTTACAATATGTCTTTGAAGGTTCTCATTCATTCAGGTCATGGTATATCTGTAAAAATTAAGTCAAGGCAGCTGGACTTGCTGTATTCTTGAAGACGTTTCACTGATCATCCAGAAAGCTGGTTGGATGACCAGTGAAACGTCTTCAAGAAAAATACAGCAAGTCCAGTTGCCTTGACTTAATTTTTACAGATATTGGGTTTACAATGACTTGCTACAAGATATCCTATGTGAGCTGATCATTTCACATCTTGGGCTTAGTGCTGATGCCATTTTTAAACCGCACAGGCACAAATAGCGTCTATCCCTGTGCTGTTTTAAAACTGACAAGAAAACTAGTTAACACACCGTAGAGAGCCTGCAAGAGGGGTAATTGCAACTTGGGCAAATTCCTAAAGCAAATGCATAGTATCAAGGTAAAGCTGGATGTAAGGTTCAATTCTGAAAGTGATTTTAAATATAGGGTGAGTACTGAGAAGGTTATAAACTCTTGTTTATTGAAGGGCTCAGTGAAGATCTTGAATCTGACCATTGGGTTATAGTGCCTTCAGGAGTAGAATATTAGGCACCAAACCAATTCCTAGGGATGGCCCCTGGCTGGTCAATCTCCCCATATGCTAGGGGCAACTGTTTTTTGCTGAATGTCGAGCATTGATTGGCCATATGCTGTTTAGAATTTCACAATTCACAGGAATCTGGTGACAGTCTTAAGGTGCCCATACACTGTACGAGAATCGCGGGAAATCCCGCGATCGTACGAGAATCATAGTGTGTATGGAAGGCATGCGACCGTTTCTACTGTACTGTGTGGTTAGTGGCCTGCTTGTTCGACAACTGCCGAACGGGCCGATGTGCGCACGTGCATACTGCCCGTTTGCAGTGATCGGAGGCCCGCCACAAAGGTCTTGCGATGGTCGTAGTGTATGGGCACCTTGAGTGTTGCCCTGCTATCTCAACAAGCTGATTGCTTAGACTTGTCGGAGCTGGGTTGAAAAAGTTTTCAGCCAAACAGTAACTATCCGCATGGTGAGTTTTATCCAGCCACACGGTTTAGTATGAATGTAGGAACCTCCATCCCTGCTGCAGGAAATTCAAGTCGTGAGTGACCAGTTGCTCTGTCAGCACCCCCACCCAGACAGTGCCCCCCACTCTGGCAAGATGTGGCCTGTGAACCTATTTTTCATCCTGTTGGGATATGGTCAGTTTAACATCATCCTTTCTCCCCTTAGGAGAGGCCAGGGTGATGTCTTGTGGGTCCCCCCCCCCCTCCTCCTGTACTGTGTCCTTGTGGTGCTTGCTACTGTGAACCTGTTACTGTTTGCAGGGAGTGTCTGCTAGGTGGGTGGTGGAGTTCTCTGCCATTGCCACTATCCAGTAGACCAATCCTAGCTCACGTGAATGGCCTGGCTGTGTCTTTTCGATGCAGGTGCACTGGTGAATACATGAGTGGGTGCCAGCAGCCATGCCATGAATGGTTAAAGGAGAACTATGAGGTGAGTGCTTTTCACTCACCTCATAGGTCTAGCCAACCTGTGACAATGAGACTGCTACAGGTCGGTTCAGTAGATCGGGAGGTCACACATACCGGGTTCGCTCACCTCTCGATCCTGTTACGGCTCTTTGCCGTGACTGGAGGCGCTGGATTCCCCGCTCCAATCCTCCAGCGCTGACTGGCGGAACGGGCGGGTACAGCTGGCTCTGCCTCTAGATAGGCAGAGCCAGCTGTCACTCATACAGCTGGGCAGATAACGATTGTCAGGATCCGCTGCGGCGTCTCAGTATACAGCGAGCTGTAGCTTGCGGTATACTGAGCCTAGGGTGACGGGAGGACGCTAGTTTGTGTCCTCCTGTTACCCTAAGGAGAACTATGGGGAAAAGCCTTAACCCCATAGTTCTCTAACTGCCAGCAACCATATTTAGTATGGGTTCCCATATTTACTTATGCTGACGGCCCTATATTGGGGTTGGCTGCTGATGGCCATAATGTGAAAGGGCATTGCTTTGTGGAATACAACAGCTTGCCTCCCTGGCAGGCAGGCGTTTGGAGCGCTGCTCTTCAATACTATCCTTATCTGTAAGCACTGCCGTGAGGAAAGGGTAGTCATGCCTCCCACAACTCGGTGCCTAAGCAGCCACTTGCTAGGCCTCCTGAATGTTCCATGGGGAGCAGCTGGTAATCCCTATGAGTAGATAACAGCTTGAACAGGAAATTCAGGGGCTCTCACACAGTTTGAGGTGATGTGGGAGTGCAGCAAATGTGAGCAGTCAAGGTTGATTAGAGGTTACAAATGTGCCCTGGTTGTTGCAACATCCTTGTTACCTTCTGGTGGTAACCCTGTTATGCCTGGGACACCTAGGAGGGCTAAATGCTCCTCCTTGGGGAACTGATGGAGATCTTTCTGCTCTGCCTACTGAGGTCCCTGCCCTAATGGGCCTGTCTAGTGTCACAGGCCTCTACTTCCAGGGCAGTCTGCAGTGCTTCCTCTTAGGACCTGACTCTGGGATGCTGTCTCCTGCTTGAGTCAATATATAATGCATAGGCTTCCTTTCTGCATCAGGTATGACTCTCCCTTTTTACACCAGGAAGGCCTCTGCAGTGTTGCATAATTTCACGGACCTATTGCAACTTTAAATATCTCCAACAACAGACCATAAGCACGCCTCAGTGTCTTCCCCTACAGCATTGATCTCTGCTAGGGATGAGCTTCGCTCAGGCACAATATTTAAAGGAATTTTTCATTTTTACTCTTACCCTGTAAATCATGTAAAAATCACTGTTCCTTTAAAAAATATTTTTTGGGGTTTTTTTTGTTTTAAATTTCATTGATTCCTGTCATTCAGGGCACTACCCGGATCCCCATACACTTTTTATGGCCAATAAATTGCATATAAGGCTTCAAAATGGGGACCTTTAATTTTCTGAGTTCTACCCCCATAGACTTGCATTGAGTTCCATGTTCGAAAGTTCGAGTTAGAACCGAACACGGGGGTGTTCGGCTCATCACTAATCTCTGCCTCCCCACTGCTTTTGTGGCCCCTGAGCCCATGTCTGTGTAGGCTATCTGAGGTAGAGCCTCTTAAATCCTTGTCAGATGTTATTCCTGAGGAGTAGCAGGTGGTCCCTTAGCTCCCAGGGCTAATAACTTTCAGCTCTTATGCTGTGGTGTGCATTATCTTAAAATGGAAGGAAAGACTACAAAAATCTTTCTGATGCACACACTACTCCCAGGTGTCCTTTATGAAGAATGGGAGACTTCTGTTAAATCAGTTTCCCCCCCCCCACCTGGTTCTCAGCCCACTACCTGTTTGGGGTGTCTGTAAGATGTGGACTGAACCTGCAGTGTCCTGCCCACAAAACACTAGCGTGAGAAGACTACTGTACAGCTGCAACAACTAACCAATTAAAATCGATAATGAGAATTGTTGGCAACGATTCTCATCATTGATTAGTTGATTTTCAATTCGTTACCTCTGTTCTCCCTGCTGGTGCTGGCTGCAGTGGTCTGTCCCTTTCAATCCCCGCTGCTCTCCCTGCCTGTGTCGGAAGAGGCAGCGGGAACACAGACTGCTGCAGCCGGCACCAGAGGGGAGGAGAGAACGCTGTAAGTACATTCCCCCCACTGCCCCACCCGTACTTTCTGTTTCTCTTATCGCCGGTCTGCTGCTCCTCTGCTCTGCCTCAATATCCAATAGCAGGCTGGCTATTGCTCCCAGCAATAAAGTAAGACAAAAGTTTAAAAAAAATATAGTTAAATGAAAAAGACAAACCTGTTAACAAAAAATTCAAAATGCAAAAAAAAAAAATAGTTTAACCTTCCTGGCGGTATTCCCGAGTGTGGCTCGGGGTTAATTTTCAGTACCATAAGCGTTAACCCCGAGCCACACTCGGGATTACTCAGAAGCTTTACTCACCTTGTCTCTCGAGCCGCGCTGTGTCCTCCGGCCGATGCTGTCATCAGTCTTCGGGGTTCCATCCCTTGCGAGCGTCCGCGTTGCAGGGGGGCGGAACCGGCAGGAAATAAAAAAATAAATAAATAATAACGGGAAAAAAAGAAATAATCAGACCGCCAGGGAGGTTAATAAACTAAAATTAAAAATAGAAAAAAAACATTTTTTTGTGTCATTTCAAATAAAAGGTTGTTTTTTTTATTATATTGGCTTAGTTTTACAATTCGCATTATTTTAAAGCCATGAAACTAATTAAAATGTCTAATATACATTTAGTTCAATGGATCCCAAATGCACCTCCTGTTTGCAGTGTGATCGCTCACACAGGAATGCGTGGTACTGCAATGTCCTGCGTTTCAGTGGAGTGCGATATCAAAAAATTTGTTTACCGTTTTATTCTGAAGTAAACTTTGTCTGTAACACTGCATTCGTGTATTTTATTTTAAATAAATTACGGTATTAATTTTGATTTTATTTGATCCGATTAATCGAAGTTAATAATCGGCTAACTAAACGATTATGAAAATAATCGTTAATTGCAGCCCTAGACTACTGAATCTCTCGTCTTTCCGTATGCACATGCTTTTGGAGGGATGTCTCTTGGGCACTTTCTTATGCCACTGGAAGTAAGAGTTCACTTGTACCACAGCAAGTATCCTGGTCCGCAGAGGACACGCACTCCTGGGGGACAGGTTTTGTTTTCCAGGGGGTTAATAATTGGAGTTTCACTCTGCCTGATTCATGTCTCCGAACAGTCTAGCAGCTCTTCCTCATCCAAATGGGGAGTCTTTTCTAGCGGATGCATATTTGCATGTCTCCATTTTTACAGCACATCAACACTCACTGTGGCCTACTGGTTTTATGGTCCTAAGTGAGTTGTCTTTTTGCACCTTGAGCATCTCCAAGGTTCTGACCAACAATGTGCCGAGGACAATGCAGGTTTTCTGATTCAGTTGGGTACTGATTTTTCAGAAATCGGCTCAGACTTATCGCTTGTAGTATATGAGGTTTGTCCTAGATCTGGCTCATTCCTGAGTTTCCTTCCCTAAGCGGAACTTCGATCTTTTGTATTCCTCAAACTCTACAGTCCTCCAGCTGCCTGACTGATTATGCATGGGAGGGCTGGGTTTGATGTGTCGTCAGTGCTGTCCTGCTCCGGCCTCTGCGATTTTATCCTTCTGTCCTTGGGTAATTCTTAATTTCTTTGAGGATACTCATGGCTGATGCCAGCTTGACAGGCTGGGGAGGTGTCCTGAACACTTTGTTGATACCGGAGGACTCCTGTATATCCCGATCAACGTTCTAGAAATTCAAGAGATTTAGTCACCCTCTACAATGCTAAACATCACTGATGAAGGATCATCCAACGGGAATTACCTCACACATTGCCATAATAGACTAGTGGGTCCTCTATTATGATGGGAGTGATGTTTATGAACCAGTAGTTTTGCCGTGGCAAGAGAGGTAGACAGGTTTCTGTTCTGGGTAGGACTTCCAGTCTGGTGTTTACGCCCCAGCTCTGAACAATTTACAAGCAGACTTCCTATGCTGTTAGTGCCTGAATCAAGGAAATGGACCCTACCCTGGTAATGTTCAAGGTTTAACAATATATTGGACAAATCAGTCCCTTGCTAATCTGGCATATACTGGGGCTGCTCTGATATAGCATTTTATACTGATTGCACATGCTATGTCCTTCCGCCTCTGAAACCCTTTCCTCATTTGTTCCACATGTTCGAGATGGACCAGGCAGGTATGGTACTTTGACCTGCTCTGACTCCTGCTGGTTGCTCCGTGGGCTCTTCCTGTCCATCCAGATCTGTATTACCATTTATTACCCATGGTTTCTGTGTTTAATGGCTTGGTTGCTGGAGCCCAGGTCTGGTGAGACAGGTTTTTTTGAATCTGTGATTATCCTGCTGTTTAACAGGACAGGGTGTCTATGTTCGTTGGGGTCTCCCTTATCATATGGATGATAAACTTTGGTGTGAGGGAACAAGACTTCACCTCAGGGAAAATACATGGCAAGAATGTTGACCTTGTTGCAATCAGGTATGGATCTGCATTCGGCACCGAGTACTATTGAGCTAATAACCTGGTGATCTTATTCCTAAGAGCAGGGCTGGAACTGTGGGGAGGAGGGCGGTGGCATGTGCCCCAGGCACTGCTGGCACGGTGAGATGACTAGGGATACACTGATACATGGCAATTTCCCGAGTACTGGTGAAAATGCCCCTCCCTACTAAATGCAAACACTGCCGCTTTAACTTTGTAAATGGAAGCGGCTGCCTGAGGTCACACGCTTGTTGGGGACCTCAGCAGCCTTCCTGTGAACCACCTGGTGCCTGTTTACAGGGCCAACTATACATCTCCACCTTCCGTGAGACCCCCCGAAAGCCCACCAGAGACCCTGGAAACATTAGGCCGCCACCCTGGAGCAACACAGAGTATGTTGCTTCATATTATTTTGCATTGCTGTATAATGGATTGCTTGGATTTGTAGTCCTCTATACCTGATGGTATTCGGCATTGCTGTGTGGCGGATCAGTGTTTTTAGTCCCGCTTCTGTGATCTCTTCTTTTGGTGTGGCAGCACCCCTCCTGATCCACCAGGGAGGTGAAGCTTAAAATCACTTCATTTCCTTCTGTTTCCCTTTCCTGTTTTTTTTTTCTATAAAAAAAAAAAGGCAGACGTGTCATCGATATTCAGTAACAGTTTTGCCTTTTGCCTAATCAGCCCAAACAAAAAGAAAAAATGCCCTGTGAAACATGGGCCTATCCTGAATGAGGGTTAAAAAATATATCTGCAGAAATAACACATTTGTTATTCCTGACCCACAGGGTTTTGTCATTGCAAACAATTCCTGCCTCTTCCAGTATTCTATAGCTACAGACTGTAGAGAAGACAAGATGGTCATGTGCACTCGGAGGAGTTAAAAAGATTATCAATATCTGTCCCAAAAAATGATTTGGCTACCAGGGCTCCTAGACTGAACACAAAATGGCCAAAGCTGTACTGCATCAAGGAGACATGCATTAACAGCATCATGCATGATGGGGAGGGCCATCTTTTTTACCCGTGTCTTTGTAATATAAATAAAGGTGCCCATACACTGCACGATTATCGTACGATAATCGTATGCGATCGGTTTTTCGGACGATAATCGAGCAGTGTGAACGGAGACGTGCGACCGTTTCTACTGTACGGTCGCACGTCTTCTGTCGAACCAGCATGTTTGAAAACCAGCCGGGAATCGTACGATTCTCGGCTGGTTAGAACGGTGCTCGGAAGACAAATGCCGAACGGGCCGGTGTGCGCACGCGCACACTGCCGGTTCAGCATTGCGGTCATCGGAAGCCCGCCCCTCAGGGGGGCGGGCTTGCGATGATCGAGAGTGCGATCTGCCTTTCCAAGATAGGCAGATCGTACGTTTTTTTAATCCCTGTACAACCATCGCAAGACTAAGGTCTTGCGATGGTTGTAGAGTGTATGGCCACCTTAAGACTTGACTGACAAAGTGAAGTAGACAAAAAGATCCTCAAAAGCTACACATCATGCTGAGATCCAAAGAAATCCAGGAACAAATGAGAAAGAAAGTAATTGAGATCTATCAGTCTGGAAATTATCTGGTTATAAAGCCATTTCTAACGCTTTGGGACTCCAGCGAACAGTGGTGAACCTTCCCAGGAGTGGGCGGCCAACCAAAATTACCCCAAGAGCGCAGCGACTAATCCAAGAGGTCACAAAAGACCCCACAACAACATCCAAAGAACTGCAGGCCTCACTTGCCTCAGTTCAGGTCAGTGTTCATTACTCCACCATAAGAAAGAGACTGGGCAAAAAGAACATAAAAGCTCGTCTCCGTTATGACGGAAAACATCTTGATGATCCCCAAGACTTTTGAGAAAATACTCTGAACTTTTTGGAAGGTGTCCCATTACATCTGGCATAAGAGTAACACCGCATTTCAGAAAAAGAACATCATACCAACAGTAAAATATGGTGGTGGCAGTGTGATGGTCTTGGCTGTTTAACTGCTTCAAGACCTGGACGACTTGCTGTGATAAATGGAACCATGAATTCTGCTGTCTACCAAAAAATCCTGAATGATAATGTGCGGCCATCTGTTCGTGACCTCAAGCTGAAACGAACTTGGGTTCTGCAGCAGGACAATGATCCAAAACACACCAGCAAGTCCACCTCCGAATGGCTGAAGAAAAACAAAATTAAGACTTTGGAGTGGCCTAGTCAAAGTCCTGACCTGAATTCTATTGAGTTGAGTTGCTGTGGCATGACCTTAAAAAGGAGGTTCATGCCCAAAAACCTTCCAATGTGGCTGAAATACAACAATTCTGCAAAGATGAGTGGACCAAATTTCCTGCACATCGCTGTAACAGACTCATTGCAAGTTATCGCAAACGCTTGATTGCAGTTCTTGCTGCTAAGGGTGGCCCAACCAGTTATTAGGTTTAGGGGGCAAACACTTTTTCACACAGGCCATGTGAGTTTGGATTTTGTTTTCCCTTAATAAAAACCTTCTTTTAAAAACTGCATGTTGTGTTTACTTGTGTTATCTTTGACTAATATTTAAATTTGTTTGATGATCTGAAACATTAAAGTGTGACAAACGTGCAAAACAATGAAAAATCTGGATTTTTCACACAACTGTAGTTCTTAATGACATTGGCTGTATGTTGGGGGTCGTTATCCTGCTGCAGAATACATTTGGGGCCAATCACAAGCCTCCTTGATGGTATGGCATGATAGATAAGTACCTGCTTGTATGAAAATAACAGTGGCTGTGACAGCACATGCATGTGTGTGTGTGTACGTGCATGCGTGCACACCTATGCATATTTATGTGGAAAGTACACAGAGTGATTTTAGACCTTTAAATTTTAAACGAAAGACAAATTATTTCAATGCTTGTACATACCTGGTCAATAAATCGGATTCTCATTCTGAAAGGCCCAGGTTAGGGTTTTACCAGAAATAAGAAAATGCAGAGGATACATCAGTGTAAAATTGGCCAGAAGCAGGACATAATTAGGGATAATAGGCCTAACCAGTATTTTTAAAAATGTTACTCTACTAGTACTGCTTTTACTTTACTATTATCTGTGGGGATAGGGGGTGCAGTGAATCTTTCAAATAATGTAAAACAAAGACCCTCATATCTGGATAACCAGACCTTCGTTTAATAAAAGCAGACAATTATAAAAGATTTAGGGTTAAAGCCATACTCCACAAGGCATTCTGTGATTGGGGGAGGAGAGGAGGGGGCAGGGATGTGACCAGAGCGTTCTACTGCTAGAGTCACATCTCTCCCTCTCCTCAGTGCCTGGAAGCTATGTGCAGGAGATGTAGGCTGCAAGGTTAGATTTTTTATACTTCGCAACGGCCCTCCGCAGCTTTTTATTGATAATTTACACTCCCAGAACTGAAGGCTGCAACAGCAACTTTCATTTATAAATGAAAGCAGAGCAGGACCAAGCTTTCAAAGTGACAGCACAGTCCTGCAGATCTTCTTGTGTAATCTTGGGAGCGCCGCTGTGCTTTCATTATTAGGAGCACATAGAGCTTCTAAAAATGCCCATACACTGTGCGATCATCGCACGATAATCGCGGGAAATCCCGCGATCGTACGATAATCGCAAAGTGTATGGAAGTCGTGCGACCGGTTTTACTGTACAGTCACACGTCTTTTGTCTAAGGAGCATGCTAGAAAACCAGCCGAGAATCGTACGATTTTCGGCTGGTTTTTAGCATGATCGTAAGATCAATGCCACACGGGCCGGTGTGCGCACGCCGTTGTGTGCCCGTTCAGCATTGCAGTCATCGGAAGCCCGCCCCTCAGGGGGGCGGGCTTGCGATGATCGCAAGTACGATCTGCCTGTCCAAGATGGGCAGATCGTACTTTTTTAAATTACTTTACAACCATCGCAAGACTAAGGTCTTGCGATGGTTGTAAAGTGTATGGCCACCTTTATACAGAGAGGGTGACTTTCAGTAAGAGCAGAGCTGCCCTGGGTAATCTGCAGAGATGGCTACGATACTATGTACGATCAAACCTGGGAAGTGGCGAAATGCAACAGAACAGTAGGATCAAGTAGGATCTTTTGGTTCTGGGTTAATAAAGATTGTTGTAATTTTTTATTTTATGGTGTGCAGCCACGCTTTCTTCTGATAGATGTTGCAAGTCTCATGATGGCAGTGTGTGCCCCTTAAATGTTGGCAATCAGTGGTGTTGTTGTCTCCACCGATGTTCAGTGGTTTTTTTGCCTCTATTTGTGTCCATGGTGTTTTGCCCCTATTGGTGTTAAGTGGTGTGTGTTCCCCAATTGGTGTTCTGTGTTCCCTCTTTTTGTTGGTGGCCAGTGGGGTGCATGCTCCCTTAAATGTTGATGGTCAGTAATGACTGCCATCATAATTGTTGGTGGTCAGTGGTGAGTGCCCCTATACATTTTGGTGGTCAGTGGTGGGTTTGGTTAATAACTGGTGGTGGTCAGTCGAGATTTTGTACCCGTAACACTGGTGTTCAGTGGTGTTTTTGCCTCTATTGGTGTTCAGTAGTGTTTTGCCACCATTGATGTTCAATAGTTTGTAGGTATATGTGCCCCATTAGTGTTCAGTGTCCCCCACTGTGTTTTGGGTAATGGAGGCAGTGTGTACTTACCTGTGAAATGCTGCAGAGGTCTCACACTGCTTGCTCGTGGCTTCTGGGTCTCTCCCGATGACGGGCCAGAACTATGCAGGCAGCATTGGGCTGGAATGCCCTCCACCTGGTCTTGCTTGCATGCAAAAGAGAAAGTCATTCTGAAAGGACATGAGCCAGGATACATGCCCCAGCTGTCTGGGTATAGCGACGTCTATGCTTTTCACCAAAGATATCAGCCATTATTTGGAAGTTAGAAACCTTATGGCCTGATATATGAATAATCAAATCAATTGCATGTATTCAGACCAAAAACAAAATGCATGAACACCTAAATGAAATTGTATTAGGCCTTGTTCACACCAGGCGGGTTCCAGGAGCAGAGCAGTTATAGACCGGATCAAAACTGCGTCCAATGTATTCCAATGGTATTTCAAGCTCTAGTTCACACCGCAGCGTTCAGTTCCAGAACATGTAAAAAAAAACTGCAGCAAGCATTATTTTACCTGCTCTGGAACGCATGCAAACGCCCTGGAACGCACTGAAAGCCCATTTAAATATTTTTTTTTACCGGGAACACATCAAAAACACGGCACAACCCACTGCACTATGTGTGCAGAAACTCATGCAGATCAGGTCTGCATTTGGTGTGAACAAGGCCTTAAGGGAACTTTTTAGGCAATTAAAAAGGACCTTAGTGAAGAATGCTCTCACACTTACAGCAGCAACTTTTCCTGGTGGTCTTTTTTTTATTGTTCATCACATCATATACATTTGCTGATCCAGGCCCTAGCTCTCTAGAACTAATTAAAAACCTTCTAAAAACCTTTTTTGTCACACAGCTTCTTTAACCTACTGCCCCTCTGTTGAGAAGCATCTGTTATTGCAGCTATTATTACTGATGAAACTCCTCTCACTCTGGCTTATATCTCACATTTTAATTTGCTTTCTGTACTTTGTATAGACACAGTACATTTTGCAATGTTTTTTTTTTTTGCTTTTTCTCTGTGCTACAAGCTACTGCACTTAAACAGTCAATAAAATTCAACTTGTTGCAGGAGCAAAGAGCAGCCACAAGCAAAAACAGCATTGCAAAATTAGAATGATGTGCAGCACTCCTTTGGTTCTCTATCTTTCCATGATCTCTCCTTCTAATATCTATCTACCTTTCTATCTCATCTATAAGCAATGCAGTCTTCCTTTCTTTCTCAAGAGGAGGACTGGCAGTGGAAAGCAGAGCACGAGAGGGTGGGTTAGTTGTCTTTACTGAGAATGGCAGTTGCCAGCAATAGGACAGCAGCCAAGCAGCATCACCGAAAGATGGCAGGGCCATCAACTTGTGCTTTCTGCAAGCTGGGCTTTAATGAGGAAGTAGGATGATGATGATGATAATGTGCCAAACTGCACCTGGATGCTGAGGTGGGAAGAGCGGGACATCTCTAATGGAGAGGCAGAAGTGGGAGATCACTCACATGTTGGAAGAGGGAGCAGGGGCAGTGGACAGCAGGAAACAACTGCCAACAGGAGCTGTAAAATCAGAACTGATGTTGTCTTTATGGCTCTGGCCTTTTTTAAAAGGATCTCTGAGCAGAATTTGTCTTAACCCTTGCAATGGGGCTACCCCGCACTGCACAGGTTAAGTGATCATTTTCATTTTGGGACAAAAATAAAAAGGTTATACTTGCCTGTACCTCAGAGTTGGCTGGCTGCTACAACCGGTCCCTGCCGCCTTTCTCCTCCTCTGCGCCAGCGATAGAATGTCCCTTTGCTTTCTTACATCCTATTCACTGTATGTGTTTTATTGTTGTGTGATGACTCCCAAGACCTTAGACCGCTAGTGCTGCAAGGGTTTAAAATAATTATGCCCGGAGTTGTTCTTTAAGTGTGAGAGTGTCTTCTTTCATCCATGTGTCTTTTTTATTAGTTCCTAATTGATTAATTGACAAAATCCTTCCTACCTCCATATCAATATGGAGCCAGGGGGCAAAGGCAGGTCTGCCATTACAATTTTCACCATTTACGCATAATGCAGCAGTTCAACTAAGACAAAAACAAGATAGAATCTAAAAACAACATTGTACACGGACTGCAAGTGAACCTGTGTACTCTAGGGTTATACTGAAGTCAGGAAAACTGAGGCATTGCTGTAGTGGAGACTTTAGACCTACAGCTCAGCTGAGCTATTCACAACCAAAACTTGCCTAAGTTGGAGTATTTTAAGCTAGAATCTGAAATCATCACCTAAAATTGGTGGAAAAAAAATTCCAGCACAAGGGGCGAAAGGGGTTCTTCACAGTAAGATCAGTTAGGGTCTGGAACTCACTGCCACAGGCGGTGATTTCAGCAAATAATGTGGAATTGTTCAAGAGGCTTTTGGACGATTTCTTAAGGGACCGTAATATACAGGGGTACGGGTACTCCTAGAATGAGATCCTAATAGGTTGGACTTGATGGACTAATGTCTTTATTCAACCTCAAATACTATACTATGTAATCCAGGTTATCAGCAGACATTTCCCTTTTTCCCTTTTCTGAAATATTTGTTACTGTGAGTAAAGGCAGTATAGTAAACAGTAATGTAACAGTAATGTAAACAGCAAACATTACGCGTCTAGTTTCCACAGCCCTGTAATGAGAAATATCCACATTTTGCCCCTTGCCAGAGTACAGCTGTGTTCAAACTCAGTGGTGGAACTACCGCCGGTGCCTGAGGCGGGGCCCAGTGGGGTCCGGTCCTGGGCACCCCCACAGCTTCAGTGGGGTCCGGTCCTGCAATATGGGGCAGTTCGGGGGCCCCGCCCCCTGCAGTGCACACATTGAAACTCCCTGGTTGCGGTCCTCTGGCTGGGTAAGTCCGAGCGCCTGGGGGGGGGGTGTGTTGGTGGGGTAGTAGTTGTGTCCTGCTTTTTCATGTAATTAGACAAGTGGATTATAATGGGGAATATTACACTGTATTGTTCCCTATTATAATCTATTTCTCTGATTAAATGATTACAGGTAGGGATGTGATCTATCAAAGTTTGAGACTACGTTAGAATGTGTGACGTGACGTGGTCACACATTTTAACGTAATCTCGCCCAGTTTATCTCCGGTGAAGAATTCCAGTGCTTTCTCAGCTGTTCCAGGGCAGATTAGCATCGCAGATGGTATGTGCAGGAGAACCGATCTGCCCTGAAACAGCTGATCGGTCCTGAAATGTCACTTCTATCCGACTTTGTGAGTGCGGTAGAATGTGAGATCGCAGTTGGAGAGAAGTGACATTTCAGGACCGATCAGCTGTTTCAGGGAAGATCGGTTCTCCTGCACATGCGATTTGCGATGCCGATCTGCCCTGGAACAGCCGGGACAGCGTGGAATGCTTCACCTATTGGCAGTCACACATTCCACCTCCGAAAAACTGGGCGGGATTACGTTAAAATGTGTGACCACGTCACCGGTCACACATTCTAACAAAGTCACAACCTTTGATGGAACACTGCCATCAGGGAGGTATGGCCGGTACCCATGTGAGGGGTCTAGGGGGCCTCTTACATGGGTATCAACTGTACCGGGGCGGCATCCCGACGGCCAGACCAGCCCACCTGGCACCCTGCAGAGCCCACCATAGAGAGTCCCAGGTTTGCTATGCAGGATCTATGGTGTGCTCTGCAGGGTCTCAGGTAAGTCCAGCACGCTACTGCAACATTAGCGACCGCTGGGGGGGGGTGAAGCTGGGGGCCAGTGTGATCCGCACCCCCCCCCCCGTCTTGGGAGGGGGGCCCGAGATAAAATCTTGCACCAGGGCCCTTTGGTTATTAGGTCCGCCACTGTTCAAACTTGCAGAGAAGCAAGCAAAATATGAACATTTCCCAAATGGGCTAAATGGATAATTCAAAATGAAGTGCAGTCATATCAACTAGACAAGGAAATATTCACACACATAAATTGTGTTTGCTGTTCTTACATGTGAAGAATAATTTCTGTTTTTCCACTTGGCAAATGTTCATTTAAGCATAACAGCGTCCCGTACCTGGGAAGATATTGTTGCATGATGCAGTGAACCGTGTGACGACCGCCCTCCATTCTGCATGTGTACAATCCTTTTAGGACACTGGACCTGCTACACCATGGTGTGTTGGAGTTTTTTATCCAAACTTCAATTCATCTCAGGTGAAAAAGCATAAATGAACAGAGGTAACCCAGTGGTCCTCACTGATACCAAAGACGCATGGAATACTGCTGAGTTTCAGCCTTTTTTTCTAAATGATGAGATCCTCAAGAGTTTTCTAAAAGGGTCACTTACCTATCCCCTTCACCAGCAGTACATACTCATCCCTCCTTGCTTTTGCACTGCTCCATTCACCCACAAGGATTGAAGGAAATAGTTTAGTGCAAGCTCCATGCGGCAGAGCGGATCAAGCCTGTGGGGGTGGGGGGGTTAAAGTGGACCTTTACCTCTTTTCACAAAAATCACATCAGTGTGCAGCTCTGCATGCTGATATGAAATCATCTTACATTAATTAGTTAAACAAACATATTTTGCTTTTACGTACACTTAAGGATGCACTAATACCAATGTCAGTATCGATATCTGTGCCGATATTGGACATTTTCACGGGTATTCTTACAGCTCTGGTGAGATGCTGCACGCAGCTATTGTGAGACCGCACATCCATGGTGAGATGCCGTATGCAGCCATGATTAGACTGCACAGCCATGGTGCAACTGCATGTAGCCCTGGTGAGACCCTGTAAATCCTCCTGAGACCGCACACAACCCTGGTGGGACCCCTCACATCCAGCCTGAGACCAGGCACAGCCATGGTGAAACCCTGTGCAGCCCTGTTGAGACTGCACACAGCCCTTTTGAGACCTTGCGCCTCCTCCTGAGACCCCACACAGCCCTGGTGGGAGCCCACAGATCCTCCTGAGACCCCACATAGCCCTGGTGGGCATCATAGAGTTTGTAGCTTCATATTGTTCTGCATTGTTGTATAATGAATTGCTGAGATTTGTAGTCCTCTATAGCTGATGGTATTCTGCATTGCTGTATAATGTATTGCTGAGATTTGAAGTCCTCTATAGCTGGTGGTATTCTTCATTGCTATATAAATGTATTGCTGGAAATTGTAGTCCCCCTACAGCTTGGAGTCAGTGGCAGAGCTACCAGGGTCACAGAGGTTGCAGCTGCAACTCGGCCCTGGCGCTGCACCACTGTCCTAAATAATGAATCTGTTTTGTTTTAGAAAAATTACACTAAAAAAAAAAGCATTGGTAATTGGTATCGGCAAGTGCTTGAGGAAAAGTATTGGTACTTGTACTTGGTCTTAAAAAAATGGTATAGGTGCATCCCTACTTACAATTATTGTTTTTTCCACTTCCCAAAACTGTAAAATCTTGCGAGATCTCAGGGGAAAGCATTTTTCCCCCCTGAGATGCTGTGCATGGTCACATGTCCTAGAGTTCCAGGAAGTAAAAGGAGATGGATTAACCTGCCCTTAGTAAATATGGCCAGTGCCACTGTAAAAAGAGTGGAGAGGAGAAGAAAAATAAGGTATGCAAAGAATAAAAAGCAGATAATTATCTATAAATATCTGTTTATAGACTGCCATTACTAAAGATTTCTAAAAAGTGCCTTTGTTGTCATTAACCACTTGGTGTTAAACCCTCTTCCTGGCCAGGCCATTTTTCAGTATTCAGTGCTGCAGTAATTTGACTGACGTTTATTCAGTCATGCAATGCTGTACTGAAATTAATTTGATACCATTCTTTTGGGACACGTAGAGCTTTCTGTTGGTGGTATTTATTCACCACTGGGGTTTTTATTTTTTTTACTATATAAGGAAAACAAGTCACAAAAATGTTGAAAAATATAAACGGTTTCCCCTACATTATGTTATGAAACATTTATTATTACCCAAATTTTTGGTAAAAGATGGGGTCACACCACACATGTCAAGCTTTAGGCCTTGTTCACACCTGGGCGTTTTTCATAAGCTTGGGAGAAGTTGGGAGTCAACAAATCTGATTAGTCCTTCCCGTGCTGCCGACTGTCTATGTAAAAAGGCACCATGTTCAGTTTCTCCTCCAAGCTGAGCAGGAAATGAGCTGCGCTTGATAGCCTGGGGAGAGGATTAGACATGGAGTCCAGGACCTCAACCAGCCTGTTCTCCTCCCTTTCAAACCTCTGGCGCTGGGGTCTGATCACGCTACGCCTGCGTAGAATGACCCTGGATCTTGGGGCACAGGTGGTCCTGTTGTTGTTGGTGTGATGCTTGCTGGGGGTGGGCTCAGTGGTCCTGGGGAGAAGGAAGGCTCGGTTGGTGATGTGGCCAATTCCAACTCGTCCTCTTCAGGCCTCTCAGTAGGCTCCCAGCTATTAGAAAATATTCACATAAAAACATTGCTAATGTACCTTTGGATTCCTTTGCTTGCTTTGGGAAGGTTTCCCAATCCAGCCACGTAGCTTGTGCGATGTCCAGCCATGCACGTTGCCTGATGCGTCTATTTTTATAGTTGGAATGACGCATGTCATATAGACATGGTCTTCCCTGCACCAGCCATATGAAGGCCTCAGAATCTAGCATGCCTACTGTTGCTGTATCCTCCATCTTGTCTTCTGCAACAGCTCTCTGCAAGATGGGAGTGGTCTGTAGCCATGTGCGGAACGCGCGTTCTATGCGCGATTTCTGCGACCAAAAATGCTCAAACACTCATTTCGCCCGTTCCCGGCGAAGTCTATGGGCGCGAACGCGCTACAAAACGGCTCAATACGCCGCAAAGAAGCTCCTGGACCTTTTCAGGCGTGGGCCGTTTTGTAGCGTGGTAGGGACGGGCGGAAATACGGACAGGTGGGAACGAGACCATTGACTACAATGCTATTTAGATTTTTGACCGTTTTGTAGAGCGTTCGTCGAGCGTAGGACGCGCTACAAAACGGTCAGGTGTGAACAAGGCCTTAGAATTGCACACTCCCGAAATCGAAAAAAACCGACTATACCTAAAATTGGCCATAGGTTTAAAAGCTTTAAACCTATGGCTAATACTGCTCATCAGTTTAGTGTTAACAGTAAATAATGGTCCTATTATTATTGTGCGCACTCCAACATTTGCAGCGATATGTAACATGTGTGGTGCAATAGTTTTTGCAGGTAGGCGCACCCAACGCATATTTACGTTTCTATCAGGGCTGGATTAAGAGCATCATGGGCCTGGAGCTGGAGATTTTGGTGGGCCTTTTTATGGAAAGGTCAACAGTCACTGGGTCCCTCTTCCTCCTGTCCGGGCTATGATTTGTAGTCTCTCTACAGCTTGGAGTAAGTGGTGGATCGCCAGAGCCTGGTTGCAGCTGTGACCCTGGTAGTTCTGCCACTGACTCCAAGCTGTAGAGGGACTACAAATCTCAGCAATACAGAATCATATTAGGGCTCCAACAACTAATCGACATAATCGATTAATCGGCTTCCGATTGGTTGCCCCTGTTCACGGCTCCACACACGCTGTGCGCCACACTTCCTCCCCACCTCACGCTCGCCGCTGCCAGAGCCGCCTGCATCCACGCTCCCCACGCCGCACCTCTTCCGCGCCTCACGCTTACTGCCCGCCCACATCCACGATCGGCACAGGGACGCGGGGAGAAGTAATGAGGAGCAGGTGTGGGCGGATGACAGCCACCGATAGACAGGCCCGATCTCAGAAACAAGTTGCTGGAAGACTGCTCAGATAAGCCTGCACTTTCCCATGCATGGTGCTCTATAATGTATTGCTGGGATTTGTATTCCTCTATAGCTGATGGTACATTGTGCTGTATCATATGCCCCATGAATACATATTCAAACCTGGTGTTCCTCTAATGGCAACCATAGTTATAAACATTCCATGGATGCAATATACCAATATAAAACCAGCATAAATTTATCTTAATATTAAGTGATCATATTGACAATCCATTCATTATTAAAATATCTAGATACATATGACATATTCCATCCCTACGCGTTTCGCACTTGGTTTCCTCAGGGGATCGAAATTGGGATAATGGCACACATTTGTTGCCTGGAAGAGGTAGGATGTCTATGGACCGAAATGAGATGGGCAGCTAGCAATCCGGCCCCACCACCACACCTCGCGTACGTCGTCACACCCGGGACCCCAAGGGGAAAAGCGCCTTGGGTGATGTGGGAAGCCCAGCCATTCCCTTATTGGGGCAATTCCTATAAAGATCAAATAACATATAAGACCAGGCCTCTGGCATCTGTAGTCTCTATAGAGTGAGGTGTCTGTTTATGTAAGTTGGTGCAATGAATCATCATAGAAGTGTGCATTAGTCTAGCCTAAGAAACTTAATCCATCTCCTGAAAAAGTGTGAATGAAAATATCCATGAGTGTGGGAAAAGCCACTGTACTTTAGTCAGTAGTCAAAATCAATCTACAATGTGTATATATATTTATATGTGTCATAAACAATTAGGTACCTTTTAATGTAAACATCGTGATTAGAAAACATGTTCCGAACCCATAGTTCTCTTCTGAACACTTAATCATGAATTTAATATCCCACTATGGGTTCTGAACATGTTTTCTAATCACGATGTTTACATTAAAAGGTACCTAATTGGGGGCTCTTCTCCCCTTGAGGCCCCGGGTGTGACGACGAACGCGAGGTGAGGTGGTGGGTCCGCATTGCTAGCCGCCCATCTCATTTCGGTCCATAGACATCCTCCCTCTTCCAGGCACCAAATGTGTGCGATTATCCCAATTTCGATCCCCTGAGGAAGCCAAGTGCGAAACGCGTAGGGATGGAATATGTCATATGTATCTAGATATTTTAATCATGAATGGATTGTCAATATGATCACCCAACTATTAAGATAAATTATGCTGGTTTTATATTGGGATATTGCATCCATGGAATGTTTAACTATGGTTGCCATTAGAGGAACACCAGGTTTGAATATGTATTCATGGGGCATATGATTTTAGTTATTGTATAGATGAATTTGTATGTTGCATCAACTGTAAATAATAATCTACATGTCAAATATTTTTTTCATATTTTATTTATGCAGTGGTTCTTTATACCCTCTCCACAAAACCCTTAAACCCCCCCTGTGTGTTCTGTTCAATACATATTAGGGTGAGAGATTATTTAAGGGAGCCTAGATAGAGGCGATCCACAAGTTTTTTGAAATACTGTCATTTTTTTTAAACAAACTTTTTCCTAGACCTAACTTTATTGCCATCACATAGTGGGATAAAAATCCCCCTATGTGATAGCAAATTTACAATGACAGGTCCTCTTCATAGAGACATCAGGGGTCCATGAGACACCTAGGGACCCCCAAAGAAGCTGATGG
>NW_017306765.1:850421-882982 GCF_000935625.1 Nanorana parkeri | reverse complement strand
TGATGGGGGGAGCGCGCTTGTATGGAACAGCCGGCACTGGCTGTTTAAAACTTTTACTGTATTCTGGTCTCACGCGAGCAGAAAAAAAAATGCTGTTCATAGCGAAGGAGTCACAAGGAAGGAGTCACTTTAGGAGAACTAGATAGGTAACAAATGCCATTTAAACATATAATAAAATTTTCACTGCCTTGACTTAAAATAACAAAGTATCCAATGCAAAAACGTGGAGTTATGCTTTAATAACGGTTATTGTACAAAACATCTTGTGGTGATTATATACAGAAATGAAATTTCCTGCTTTATTAGAATAGAGATTTATTTAACTTACAGGTAAGCCTATTATTGCAGGTTCAGACTACCTGTGATTAGTCAGCTACTACAATATCCAGCATGGTTCTCCAGCCAGAAAGTGCATAATCCTGTCACAAACATCAAACACAATTCTATTTTATTACAAACAGTCATTGAGGCGCTTTATGCGACTTCTGGAAGGTGCAAAGTTCGGGGCGACTGAATGCTTTTTTACACATTGGTATAAATGTTTATAGTACAAATATGCCAGGCCCCTATTAAAAGGATCAGAAACTCCCATTTATCCCAAATGATAAATATGGACAAATATCTACATCCTGTGCTAAAAAAAAAAGGTCACAATGTAAATTGCTACATTTCTCATAATGTGTATAAAGTTACATTTTACAGAAGTATAACTGGGGTACAAATAACAACAAAACAAAAAGTATGAATGTGTATACATACTGTATATGTATATAAAAACAAAACACAATACATGTCTCATGAAAACAAGGACAGTGCAATAGAGAGAAGAAAAATTGCTAGCACTCATCCTTCAAGTGGACTGATACTTTGTATCACAAGGTGCTTCAGATTCCGCCATTGTGCTGGAGAACGGAATAGACATAGGGTCAAGTGCAGAAAATTCTACTACCAAATGGGCAAATCGAAGGGAGGAGAGAAGATGGCTCATACTGCCAAATTGGTAAAAAATAAATAAATAAAGGAAGCCACGGACACATAACTTCTAAATAAATGTACACAAACCCACACTGCCATCTGTACAAAAAATTATTGTTGCCCATATTGACTTACCACAGATATCGATTTATGGAAACTGGAAAAAATATAACAACCAATCAGGCATCCCTTTCAAATATAACAAGGAATCTGGCTGCTCTGGGCAACTTTTCACATCAGATCCATTTTTTAAAAAGATTGCTCTTGCTGAAACAATGTTGGTTGCTATGAACATCAATTTCCTTTAAAAACACTTCTTGTACATGAAAACCCACAATGCTCAGTATACAAACACTGACTACATGGAATCAACTCTCCTACAGACCATTCGGCACTTTTTAATATGTTTGTGTTGGGTAACCTCCTACTTTCTCGATATTCCCTTTTACTGATGACTTTGGGAACATCCTCTCCTCTGCTCCAGGCCCCTTTGGTTGGGTAGAGAATGTTCAGATGTGGTAGATTCTGGGGGTGTGGTTCATCCCTTGTCATGATTTGTGGGCGTCTTCTCACCACCCCTCTGAAAAACAAGAGAGGTGACAGGTGCATTCAACATAGAAATTAGGGTGAAGTCTGAATTTTCTCCTACATACTAAAGATTTGTTTTGACTACTCTACCACTTTCTAACTCACTTTAACACTGTTTGCCAATTATTGTGAATGGTGGCCTCTAGAAATGGACTTGTTCCCTCGGATTTCAATGGCAAACTATGAGTTTTAAACCGGTTTTGACACTCTTCCATTAAATTAGATGTAAAGACAATACTTTTCTAGTTATAGATAGAATGGGGAAGGCTTAGACCCTCTGTGAAGTTGTATCCATTAGGGAGGCTAATTCAATAGGGTGAAAAACAACATTTTGGAATAGTCACTAGAATAAGTGTCACCTGCTCAGGTGACAACTGATTAAGGAGGGGAACGCCCCTCAATTTGTGAGATTTCCTTTATCTTCCCGTGGCATCTGTGGAACACGAAGTGAAGGAAATCTCCCCAATGGCACAAGACAACAGAAAATAACTGTTAACCCTTACCTACTCTATCCCAAACTAAAAGAAAAAGTTTGGGCTTTACATACACTTTAGTGACATCATATGAAGGAAATGAAAGCTTCTGCTGTTGTACACAGCTTTTTTTTTTTTTTTTAGAAATGTCTCCATGTTTTTTGTGAAATATGCAGATTAACAGAGTTTCCCTACACACAGATTTATTGCATTTTTCTGACCCACTGCTCACGCTACAGTCACATGCCCAATAATGCCACTAGCCAATCAGTGGACTTGTGGATGCAACTCATCACATAATAAATGCATACATACATGGTCAAATTGATTGTTAGATGAAGATAAACTCCAGTAATTTGTTACAGTACAACTCACATAATTTACCTGTAATGAAGTGTATCCTACGTGTGGATGGCTGCTACTAACTACACATAATTCTCCCTTCAGGGATGCTAGATCCTGGACACAGCCAATGGATGATGGCAGGATGAAACCATTCTTTAAAAATAATAAAAGGAGGGGAATTTATCCACTCTTGTAGATAGCAACAAGAATGCACTCAGTGAAAGGAGGAGGAATATCGATGATCGGATTTGTTCGAGAAAAGCCGAAGTATAAGGCTCAATGGCTGCCACATCACGGACAAGACAGACAAGGATTCTGAGGTACAAAACCTAGAGGCAGACTTAAGGTGCCCATACACTGTTCCATCGCAGGACAAAGGTCTTGCGATGGTCGTAAGGTGTATGGGCACCTTAGGACCTCAAAAACCAAACAGTCATTAAATGTGCCTATAAAAAAACAATATGACCATTCCTGGGGCACCCCAAAGAAGTAAAGGCAGACAGTATTCCAGACTTTCCTGTAGGTGTGGTAACGTTACAGGAAGACTAATGGGGGCTGAAAACCTAATATGAGATTACTCGCAGGCTGGAAATAGAGCACTTATTTCCAGTAATAATAAATCCCCTCGCAGCATGCCACAGGCAAGTGGTGAATACAGACCGTTCCGTGAAGAGCCTGGTAGAGCTTGCCCCAGTAGTGTGGAAGAGAAAGGCCAGACATACACACAGCACCCCGGATGCCTCACAGCGCTCATGCAAAGGTATCAGGAGCTCGGTGCGTCCAGCAGTTGGCGCTACAAAAGGAACAAACATAGTGCTGGAGGAAGTGACATCACAGGAAGTGTCGGCAGAAGCCTATAGTAAACATAGAAACCATGGCTTCCAGCTCCAGTAGGCCACAAGCTGCGGCCTCAATTGCCAGGCAGCCTTATTACTTAGTGAGTGAACCCACAGGAGGAGCCCGGGAGAGCTAAATACAGGCACAGGAATTACATATAGAAAGCACTGCGATTCGAAAAGCACCCCGAGACCCTGCAGACCCCGCCACAGACCCCACAACAGATCCTGCACAGCCCACCATAGACCCGACAGAGCCCACCATAGACCCGGCAGAGCCCACCATAGACCCGGCAGAGGCCACCACAGATCCTGCAAAGCCCCCCTTGGGATCCTGCAGAGCTCACCACAGGTCCTGCACAGTCCCCCTGAGACCCTGCAGAGCCCACCAAAGACCCCACAGAGCCCACCACATATCCTGCACAGCCCACCTGAGACCCTGCAGAGCCGATCTGAGACTCTCAGGTGGGCTGTGCAGAATCAATGCTGGGCTCTGCAGGGTCCCTTTAACAGCACAGTGTGATCCTCTTACCTGCTGCTGGACCTGGCCTTCTTCACAGCCAGACCAGTGCTGCTCCCCAGCCTCCTCCACCGCTGGACCGGTAATGCGGGGACCCGGCCTCTTCTGCCACACGACCGGAGCTGTGGGGACCCGGAGCCCCCCGCCTCCTGCTCCGTTGCTTGATTAAGCAGCCGAGTCTGCCAGATCTTGTGGAGCCTGGCTCCCCCCACTGTTTTAGGGGCTGCATTTTTGCTGCCCACCTGGAAAGTGCCGCCCAAGGCCTTGCTTGTCTTGCAGTAAATATGCCCCTGCCTATCGTATCACTTGTGGTCCTCACCAATCTTTATGTGGCTGTGGTAAAAAAAAGAGGCATGCCATCTTCACCCGCCCAGGCATGTCCCTAGGGACAGGGCTTCAACATAAATCAACCATGACACTCTGAGACAACCCCACATACACAAGTGGCAAGGTGATTGCCCCACGCAGTTTCTAGTGCCCTAAGCAGGATCTAGTACCCCAAGCACACTACAAAATTACCCTGCATTTTCTATCTGGTAGGGTCCAGATAGGGTCCGCCAAAGCTATGCCGAGGAGAAAACCAATCCGCATAGCTGCTGGAGGTGCTGCAGTGGCTGTGAGCAGCAAAAAGAAAAGAGTGCAGAAACGGATGTGCTTTTCTCAAAAGCATCCATCACTCCAGGACATTAGCGAAAAACCAGGCAGGGTGGGAGTGGGAAGGGTTAAACAGGGCTATCTTAACAGCATTGATTTGCCAGTGCCCAATCACCTGAAGGTAGTTGCATAACCAATACGTTACATAATTCACTCCCTTTGCCTTGTGATGTACGATCAAAAAATGGAAGGATGAACACCTATACAGACTTCTTGATACAAAGGATGGGATTATGTAACGATACCAGGGTGGTTCTACAACTTTCACACCTCCCATTCTTTATTTGGACAATCCGATCTGCCTTGATACATTCCATGATAACTGAAGAAAGGTGCCTGTGCTACCTGTGTGGATATAAATGCTGGAGTATGTTTTCTGACACATTAGAATTGAAGAAGTGGCTTGGATAAGCTACAAAACGTCATCAACATTACAGAACAGGTCCAGTTAAATGTGACTACCTACCACTAGTGATGCTGGAGTATGTTCCTGGCACACACTAGAACAGGGGTCTCAAACCTCCGGCCCTCCAGCTGTAGTGGAACTACAAATCCCATCAGGCATTGCAAGATTCTCACAGCCACAGACATGACTCCCGAAGAGAGATGCATCATGGGATTTGCAGTTTCACCACAGCTGGAGGGTCGGAGGATTGAGACCCCTGCACTAGAACAAAGAAGTCACTCAGATGAGAGCTGAAACATGTCCAACATTACTTATTAAGTCTAGTTGAACGTGGCTAACTACTACCAGCTATACCATACCCTGGATGAATGAAAACTTTCACAGACTCACTTGTGAATATGCATTCTCACAGCCATAAGGCAAATGCATAATACAATGTCATTGTTTATTTTATTTAGCTAACCATGTAAAAAAACAGGTAGATGTAAACAACGTAATCAATACACAGTATGTTAATATTTTAAAAAACCTGTTCTACTGTATAATTTGTAATTACATTACAAATGTACAGGCTTACATTATTTGCTTATTACATATGCACACTCTACACCAGGGGTGCCCATTAGGTAGATCGTGATCTACCAGTAGCTCTCAAAGCTGATGCTGGTAGATCACGAAGGGTGTGAATGGCGGCCCCTTTATTCCATTTTGGTATATTTATTTAGCTGTGCACATATGATTACCTATTAGCCTGAGTCTGCTGAGCCCAGCTCCCTGACACCTTTCTGGTGGATACTGGTGGTTGAAGTGCTATGTATTACATCAAAGAATATTAGTTTACACAGCCTGTTGCACTGCACTGTTTGCAAAATACAGCAAGGTGAGCCAGGAGAGAGAGAGCGGGGAGAGACAGACAGGAGAGGGAGAGAGCAAGGAGAGACAGCCAGGAGACAGAGCAAGGAGAGACAGCCAGGAGAGCGAGGAGAGACAGCAAGGAGAGAGAGAGCAAAGAAGTTTTGTTTTTTTCCGTTGGTAGATCTCATGTAGCTCGTCATTTGAAAAGTAGATCCTAACACAAAAATTGTGGGCACCTCTGCTCTACACAATGCTTGTGCTTTATAGCTACATCTCAGAATGCAAGTCTCTTGAGTCAGCAAACTCTAGGAAACATTGTATTCTGGAGTAATACTCCTGCATTGTTGCTAGGAGTAAGGCTCTTCATAAATGTAATGGTTTCTATGACTAGCCTTACTCCTAGCAATAATACAAACATTTCATTTTAGGAGTGTTACTGGGACAAGCTTTAGAACAAACTCAGAGCTTTAAATTCACAATTTGAATCCCATCTCTGTGCAAAACTTAACCCCATACCTCA
Source organism: Nanorana parkeri (assembly GCF_000935625.1). Classification (NCBI taxonomy): domain Eukaryota; kingdom Metazoa; phylum Chordata; class Amphibia; order Anura; family Dicroglossidae; genus Nanorana; species Nanorana parkeri. Next base: position 876,810 of record NW_017306765.1, on the reverse strand, counting down.
TCCCAATTCCTGCAGTTATTGGGTGTGGGGGACTGGGAAATTAGCCATGGACAGCCAATAGAAAATGTCCACATTACACAAGAGGTGACATGGAAACCCAAAGAAGGGCTCCTGCCTCCAGTGCATGGAAAAAGAGAGAAGACTCGGGACTGGTTTATATAATTTAGGTGAGTAAAAAGGCTGTTAAAAGGAGAGGGTTTTTTTTTATACTGTTATGGAAATTCGTTTGGTTCAACGCACAAATCCATGCCGCACTAAACTGCGCCAAAGTATGTCAAACATGTAGAGTCAGGACACAGGAGACAGGTATTGCTTGCTTGCGAGTTCCATGCTTAGCGAGCCAGCACAGGTATTTGTTTATTGTTTTATATCTGCCCAACAGGAAGTGATGTCAGACAGGAAGTGATGTCTCACACAGCAAACCAGGAAGTGATTTCAAACAGGGAGTGATGTTAACAACCAACATCACTTCCTCAATATATAGCCAGTCAATAGGGTTGCCACCTGTCCAGGATTCACCCGGACAGTTCGGGTTTTGAATGCTGTGTCCAGGTTTCGTGGCAGCAGAAACCCGGACACAAGACGTCAGGCAGACAGGGGCAACCAAAATTAACATGGGGGCTACTGGCCCCCCATTGAAAATAGTCTCAACTGTGATATTTATATATGAATGAGTGGCGCTATTTACATATGAATAAGCCACAACTCATTCTCCCCCAAAAATGTAAGCGTGTCATAGAGTGTACGGGTTTTGCTTGGAGAAAAGGTGGCAACCCTACCAGTCAACAAAGCACATGTAGTAGAAGTGGTGTGCACAGAATTAAACCAGTGTGCACAGAATTAAACCCGTTTGCACAGCCACATGTTTTTCTAGCCACCATCTTTCCAGACCCACAAACACAATCTCTTATTAGCACTGGAGCGAACTTTATCCAGCATTGCTCAGTGATCAATGCCCAATAACGTTACTATGATTCTCATGCGTGCTTATTTACAGGGACAACATCATATTATCTCCAGCGGTTGATCAGGCGCACTAGAGACAACAAACGCACGTTCCTTTCATAAAGGCAGATATATATCTTAAATAATACTATGTCCTCAAAGCAAGTTAAGGACATAGTATTAAAAAAACTAAGTTTACTCTTAAGCCCCGTTCACATTGAGCGATTTATCGCGCGGTAATTCCCGCGATATCGCGGCAAATTACCGCGCGATATCGCGCTCCAATGCATTTCAATGGGGCAAAGGGTCCTGCTGTCGCGGGTCGTGTGTCGCTACAGCAGGACCCTTTTTGGAGTGGATTTAGCCGCGATTCAAGCTTGCTCAATGCAAGCTTGAACGCGATATCGCGCGGCAAATGTCGCGCAATATGCAAATCGCACGACAAACGTGCGATTTGCATATCGCGCAGTGGGAACGGGGCCTTAGTGGGGATTTAAACCGGGTCACGCTCCAATTGACACAGCAAACCCTGACACGGAGAGACATAATGACAAAATATTACAATACACTAAAAACACATCCTAATAACATTTCCACAACAATACCATGATCTATTTGGAGTGTTTTACAGAAGACAACATTGCGTTTTATTAGGTTTATGACTGAGCAGTTGGGAGGTTGGGGCATTTGTTTTTTTTAAATTTAAGACTGAACTCCAATAAACATTTTTATTTTAGAAACAGCACAAGTTAAGTAAGTAATAAGTATAGTGGGTGCGAATGACTGCTGCTTCATATAAAAATCATACCTTGCTACCTATTCATACAAGCTTGTAAAAGAAATAAACACACAAACAAGGGCACATCAATAGAAAACGGACAAGGGTTCTAACCACTCTATCCACTACTAAAAAAATAAATAAGTTTGGCTTTATATATACATAAACGGAATGCCTAATTATGACTGTATTAAATACACTTGTTTGGTTATTACGGTTTACTGCAAATGATCACTGTGTATTGCAGATGGCACTGCACAAGTCCATTTAATGCTTTCAGATCCTTCAACAAATTACTATTTTCTATCAGGGACACTTCAGCTCTCTAACCCTTACCTCGCCTTGAGATCCCAGGAAAGGAGGGGCTTGTGCAGTAAGGATGGGTGGGGTAGGTGAAGATGCCATAGTGCTACATGTTGATGTCACAGGAAGCAGAGGTGGGGCAGGTGGCGTCATAAGACGCTGGAGGTCCCTCCGCTGCTGAAGGTGCTGGACAATTTGATACAAGACATTTTGCTGATCCTGGGCAAAATAAAAAAGCAAATTATAAATATATGTTTATCGAATTGAAACTATTATTAGCAGTATGCAGCATTTAGCAAAAAGGCAGACAAACAAACGTCCACAATACGAATAAATGTGACTCCTCTGGAAAAACCTGCAACCAAACACAGCTGCAAATGGATTCTTGTTACTAGTTTTTATTCCTCATTGCTCTATTAATTACTGCCACTATGTTTAGAACAGGAAATTGAGCTTACCACAGTAAGATGAGCAGTTGTGATCTGCTGTAACTGCTGTGCTAGCTGCCTCTGCTGCTCTGACAGTGTGTTCAGAGGGGACAGGCTGTGGAGCGGAAAGAAAACAAAACATGAAAAACATCATGGTTTAATGCAGTAGCATAAGAAGCGGGTTAGATGTCTGAATTTTAAAAGGGACATTCAACACCTATTACAAATATTGCAAAAAATTGGACTTTTGTACTCAGTGTAAAATCATTTACTTGAAGTCTATTAAAGCGACACAGGAAGTCTTCACCTTCGGGTTATACTGCTCCCTGCATGAGGACTGGACATGGGCAATCAAAAAACTTTAGGCCAGGCCACGATAACCCCTAATATCACAATCCATTCGTTTTGTAGCAAGCACTACCCTAAACACCAAGGGGTGAGTCCCTCAATGGACTCTAAGAAAAGGATTTTACACTGAGTACAAAAATTATTTTTTTTCTTGGCCATTGAGGGACACAGGAAGTCCTCACATTTGGAACATCCAAAAGGACTCTGAGCGGTGGACAATAGCAAACAACCATTAACAGGTCCAGGAAGAACTATGGACTGGCTTGAGCCACCTAAGGCTGGGTTCACAAATATGCACGCTTGTCGTGCGTTTCGTGTCGCACGTTTGTCACGCGATTTGCGTAAAAAAACGTGCGACAAACGCGCGTTTCCGAGGGCTACTACGGCCTGCAATATGCCCAGGTGTGAACCATACCCATAGGAAATAATAGGATTTCGGTGTTTGAGCGTTTTGCAAAGCGTTCGAACGCGCTACAAAACGCCCAGGTGTGAACCGGGCCTAATGGATCAACACCTGAAACAGGTACTGGATAAGGCCGAATCCTCTCACTGGTAAATGGAACATAAAAACAAGAAAAAAAACAAGAAAACATTAAGGCTGGGTTCACACCTAGGCGTATCGAATATGCGCGTTCGTCGCGCATTTCCGAGGGCTACTTGGCTGTATCCCAATGGAAACGCGCAACAAAAACGCCCCAAAGAAGCTCCTGTACTTCTTTGGGCATAGGACGTTTTGTAGCGCGTTCGAACGCTCTGCAAAACGCTCAAACACCGAAATCCCATTATTTTCTATAGATATGGTTCACACCTGGGCGTTTTGTAGCGCGTTCATACGGCCTGTAATACGCCCAGGTGTGAACCATATCTATAGGAAATAATGGGATTGCGGTGTTTGAGCGTTTTGCAGAGCGTTCGAACGCGCTACAAAACGACCAGATGTGAACCGGGCCTAACAAAAGCAAATGGTAGCATGGAGAACTACAGCTGATGCCAGACAACCAAGAAGAATGGCCACATAGCTAGTGAGAAAATACTAAACCATAAACCCTAAATGTGAAAATTGATCTATCTGATCCAAGCAGAAGGGTGGAACAAAAAATGATTTCCCAACAGAGAAAGGACTCACATTCTGAACCGTGGACCAGACAGAGGAATCTGAGAACAAAGTCATGGCAGAGGGAAGGTCAGAGCTGCTCTGAGCAGAGAAGACCCAAACCTCAACTAACCTTTCTCATAAGGTTCAAGAGAAAAAGAGGGTCCATACGTGGAAGCATTGTCAGGACAGACATTCACCTTGCCAAGGCAATTACTGTCAGGGAAGGACCCAGAGGATGATTTAAGTCAGAAGTACCTCCAAGAACCATAACAGTGGATCCTGAACCCACCTAGAGAACTAAGGTTCAGTCCCAAGGAGTCAGCATGACCAAATAGGGCAAGGTACAAAGAAAGTTCCCATACAAGGTTTAAGCAGAGGATAGAAGGTAGATCTCCTTACCAAAATGTAACAAGAAAGAAAGCAAACCAGGGGCGAAGCCCTAAAAGTAAATATCCTGCCTATCCAGGATCCTCAAAGAGTCACAGGACTGGAGATGCTTCTGATTCAACAGGTGATTCATAACAGTCAGCGAAGCAATGGTCAGGAATCTTATCAAGGCAGCAAAGAACATTTTCCTAGGTAAAGTCAAAGCAAGGAAGATCACCAGAAAGGCCTTCCTCTCGAGTCTGCAAAAACAATAAAGCAGGCAAGACCTAGACTAGGGCATGCAGATCCTACAGATTAATTCAAGCATTCCTTGCTATTGCCAGAGAGTTCCTGTATCAGGAAACTAGTTTGTTCAGCACATAAGTGGTCCAGGGTAACATGGAGCCCCCCTTACGACATTCTCCATCTGCAACGCAGGATCTATAACACACTCTGGTGCTTGTACCACTCCTCAATGTCTAAGCAACCAGTTGGGAAAAACTGGCCTCTAGAAGACCACACTTGAGCAGAGCAAACAGGACTAGATCACACAGTTTCATCCAAGACAGTATTCAAACTACCTTTATTGTCAAAATAAGATCTCCTTGATGTTAAAGTCACGCCAGCACAGTAGCGTTGTTCAACATTATCCGCATCAGGAGACGTGAGCAGGAAGTGATCCCATGATGTAGGAGGAAACACCTGTTCTAAAACGCCAGACTGTAGACCAGAAGGTGAAGATTCTCTGAAGACAGAGCCTTCCAGAAGGCCAAATAAGAAGTCTTTTCCAACCCTAAAACTGTAAGACTGATCCACCAGGCTAGAAACGACCTGATTCTTAGAGGCAGACAATTAAGTCTGCTCAAAAATGTTATTTACAACAGCAAAGGGAAGGGCTGAGGTAGTCTGAGAAGAGACTGTAGAAAAGGGGGTGCCTTGGAGAGGGTAACCCCACAACACACGTATCTTCTGCAACACCTGAGAGATGGGTAACTCCCTAACCGAGGAAAAAGGACATGAGAGCAACTGTGCTGCAGCTTTTTCTTCCAAAGAAGCAGTCTGGTTTAAACTGCCTGCTGGCAGGAAAAAACTTCCAGTACCGAATTCAGACAATACAAAGACCAGCCGAAGATATTTGGACCCGCAGGAAGGTGTGGCCCACTAGGGCCCATGACCACTGAGACAAACATTTACACTGTAAGAGAGAACAGTGACCAGGTTGGGATACAGCTGGGATGAGGCCAAACTAGTTCAGGTACTAGAACACGGATATTTAAGTCCAAGAGACACCCAGAGGACAGAGGTATGTCTGGCAATCTGTGCAGGGACACAAGAAGGTTGATGGTGAAGAGATGATAGGAATGTAGGGTTCAGTCTAATCTTGAGGGGACACTCTCTGCACCTAAAATCCTGACGCGCAAACTATTCGAGAGCCCGCAAGGATTACCAAATGACCACAACACAGAAAAGTGAGGGCGTACCTTCTTGATGATGAAGGCTTCATTGGGGGGTTTGGCAAGCTTCCTCTGTCTGACCTTGTGGGTGGCCAGAAAACCAGGCTTGGAAGGCCTAGACATGCCAACTCTAGGAATAGTGGAAGGGGAGGGAGGTGACTGACTTTCTCTAGACTTCTTGTCCTGAGGCAAGTGGGAGCTCTGGCCTCCAGTGAGACCACTGATGATCATGTCAACGGTAGATCCGAAGAGACGTCATTCCTTGAGGATCAAGCGGGTCAGGCGTTTCTTGGACAGTGTCAGCATTCCAGCACTTTGGCCAGAGGGTTCTGGTTCCATATGCAAAACATGCCGAGATGCTTCCAGCAGGCCATCACAGCTGAAATGTAAGGTTCCCAAACTCTGCTTCACACAGTCTAACAGGAGAGCATTCACTGCCAAAGTGGAGAGATCACTTTCGAGGGATATCAACCATTCCACTATAGTTTGACAAATTGAGGGCACAGCCAGAATATGGCACAGGGCAGGGCCCACCAGGCAAAACTGGGTTTTAAAGAGTGCTTCTAAGTGTTGGTCAGCAGAATGCCATCAAGATAGGCAGATAGGAAGGTTGCAGCTGTAGAAGTTCCTCAAGACCCAAGACTGGAGAATGCAGGCTGATCCTCCAGATCCAGAGCAGTATGTACCACATCAGTAAGAGCCAAAACAGTCTCTTTAAATCTGAAGTAATAGCAGAAGATTGCAATTCCTCAATGATAGTGCTGTTAGGAAGAGACTGAGGTGATCCAGAATTAAAGACAGAACTGGTCACTGCGACTGATGGCCCAGCTACCTTTAAGGCTGAAGAAGCATGCTTAAGGGCCTCTGTGGTCAAACAAGGGGGGAACTGGGTGAATTTGGCCACAAATTGCATGTCTATAGTAGAGACCCTGTTTTATATTCCAGAGGCCTCATTTGGCGGGGCTAAGAAGGACTCAGATGACAAAGTACATAGTTACATAGTATTTGAGGTTGAATAAAGACATAAGTCCATCACGTCCAACCTATTGCGTATATGCATTTATGTTTGAGCAGGTGTGTGCGTGTATATGAGTCCATGTGTACTGGTACCCCTTTATGTTACGGTCTCCAAGGAACTTGTCCAGGAGTTTCTTGAATGATTCCACACTCTTAGCGGAAATCACTTCCTGCGGCAGCGAGTTCCAGACCCTAACCATTCTAACTGTGAAGAACCCCTTGCGCTCCCCGTGTGTTGAAATTTTATTTCTACCAATCTTTGGTGGTGCTCTCTTATCTTGGTTACGGAGCTAACCGTAAACAGTTTGTTAATAATGTTGCTGTCGCCGTTGAACAGTTTATACAAGAAAATCATGTCCCCCCTTAAGCTCCTAACCTCCAACGAGAACATATTTAATTTTAGCAATCTTGCTTAATAGTTCAGGTCCTCTAACCCCTTAATGAGTTTGGTTGCCCTCCGCTGAATTTTTTCCAGCTTGGGGACTGGAAAAAGGGTAACAGGACTTCAGATAGCAAGTGCTGGTGCCTTCAGGAGTGCCATTAGGAGAGTGTTAGCTGGGGTCAACTGTTGCAGCAGGACTGTCCCATGTCTAAATACAGACATGTTGCAACAGCATGGTTGTAAGGCAACAAAGCTCAGAGTAGAGGTCAAGGCTTTAGGTACTCAGGAAAACCCGGAAAGCTTGTAGCCAGTAAGGGTCAGCTGGCTAGAGGTGATCAGAGTCCCTGTAAGTGGCCAATAGGGACAGATCAGAGATTGCAGTTATAATCACCAATCCCCAACTCTCAGTCCCTCAGCGTTAACCCTTTCCACGGTAAGAGCTGGCAGAATGCAAGAAATTTAAAGGCGACCTGGCAAACCGAACAATGAGGTAGCCCCTGCGCTCTGCCTAATCAGCCTACTCACAGAGTGAGTCTTCAGAGACAGGGCAAGTGTTGAGGCAATACCAAGGGTTCTGGACCTGGAAAGCGTTCTGTGGCCAACGTGTTACTAGAATAGGGTTGGGGGTCTGGAAAGCGCCTAACACTGAACCCAGTCATCTTCAGGACAGCCCTGCAACGTCTAGCCCAGCGGGGTCGGGTCACACCAATCCCAAGACCTAGCTGAGGATAGAAAGCCAGATAGCTGAAACTGTAGAGTCCAGCTCTAGCCCCGATGTACAGAAGAGTCATATTTGAAGAGAAAAATATAGAAAAAAAGATTGCTAGCAAAAAAAAAAGGTTGCACTTTTCCCAGCAGAGAAGAAATTGATCCTCCTAGAACACTGGCAACAGCTAAGGCTTGCTGTTATTAGGAGGAGTTATCCTGGGCTGGTCTACAGTGTTTTTGTTTGCCAGAGTCCAATCCTTCTGTAGGTGTCAGTAAACCCAAAGATGAAATCTTCCTGTGTCCTGGACGACACAGGAAGAGAAAGCGATATATTTTTTAAGTATTTTTTTTTGGAGAGAGTCATGTTAGACACAAGCAGAAATACTGTTTATGTGACACCCTATTTACCTTTAGTGAACTAAAGGGTTACTTTCTGATGCCCCCATAGACACTTTCTGTAAAGAAGGTAGGGAAGAGTCTGCTAACCTACATGACCTTAAAGTGAAATTAAACCCTCAGATTTTTTAACACAAACCAATACTGTAATCCATGGTTGTTTCCCTTCTCTTTGTTGCTCTTCCTTTTAAATCCTTCTCTCTTCTCATGCTAGGGGAGAACTTCCCTTTGTAGCTGAGTGCCTCTTCCTGTAGTGCTGGCTGAGGTTGTGAACTTTTCTTTTGGACGATTTCTTAAGGGACCGTAATATACAGGGGTATGGGTACTCCTAGAATGAGATCCTAATAGGTTGGACTTGATGGACTAATGTCTTTATTCAACCTCAAATACTATGTAACTATTTCACACAGACACCATGTATCCATTTCAGAGACAAGACAGTCTGCTGCAAAACAGAAGTTCTGCCCAGCATGAGGAGAGATACAGATTTAAAAGGAAGAGCAGCAAAGAGAAGGGAAACAACCATGGATTACAGTATTGTTTTATGTTAAAAAACCTGAGGGTTTAATGTCACTTTAAGCGTTAAAAAAAAATGCACAGCCTTTCCAGTGAAAACATCTAAGCGCTCCTCTTTTTAGTGTGTCACGGCCCCATTCATTCCTATGGGTATTCCGCTGGACAGCTGGAACATGGTGCAGTGTGTCTGTTTAATGTAGACATGATCTAGGTGGCTGGTACTGATCACATCTACATGCAGCCAGAGGTACAGTGCCCTCTTTCCTCTTCCCTCCAAGTCCTCAGACCAACCTGGCTCTTCTGTGAGCTCAGGACCATTGCAAACAGTTTTAGGATGGCCTAGTGGTAGAGGAGATTCTAGTAGTAGCTATCCATGTCCTCCATACAGACCCCTGATATCTCCATATCTCTTACAGAGCCCTGATATCTTATTAGGAGTACCGGTCACTACTACTGCTTCACTTATCAGTCCCCCAGATAACAGTAGCAGATTGGAGAAAAAAAATAGGACTTTTGTACTCCCCACAAAATCCTTTTCTCTAAGTCTATGAAGGGTCACTGCTTGATGATAATAGGCAACCTAAGGTTATACTGCTACCCACAGGGAAAATGGACACTCACCACATGGAAAAGTGAATGCCAGCCCACTTGAGGCTATAACGTCTCCCACAGCACACCTGCTCAGTTAAAGCAAACAGTCCAAGAGAAAACAATAGCATATAAGGGGAGAGAGCAGTGTCCATCAATGGACTCAGAGAAAAGCATTTTATGGTGAGTAACATTATATGTTCTCTATCGTCCATTGAGGGATACGGTTTGATAATAACCAACCTAGGGATGTCCAAAAGCACTCCAAACTGAGGGCTGGGCACACCAAAACAGGTGAATCAGCCCAACAAGAAAAATCCAAAACAGAAGGCAAGCCAAGAACATTAAATAGCCACTTGCAGACACTTTAGTCTGAAATTCGCATATGCAGATACATCAACCATTTAAAACTCAGAGGACATATGTATGGAAGATCAGGTAACAGATCTGAGACACAGAGGCCTGATGAGGAAAAGCCCAAAAGACACTCACTGGAGTGGAGTTGGCCTTTAACAGGAAAAGGAGGCTCTTTATCTAGCAACTCATAAGCAAGTGCAATAATCTGTCTAATACACTTAGAAATAGTGCAATGCCAAACAGGGAATCCGTCTGCCTAAAAGAAACTGAGAATTTAACTCTGATGGTTCACACCACAGAGCAATAGAAAGAGATCTCCTTCGAGTAAACTGGTGTCAGACACAGGGAAGACAACACAATAGTCACATCAAGGTGAAAAACGGAGACTACCTTTGCCAAAAAGGAAGTATTTTGTCTCAGAACAAATGTTTTATGTAATATCCAAAGAAAGCTCCTTGCAGGCCAATGCTCATAACTGAGAAACTCTTCTGGCTGAAGTGATGGCCGCAAGAAAGGGTACCTTATGTGATAACGTCAATGTCCCAAAAATGTCCAAAGGGGGTCTGGTGATAAAGTGGAGGCCTGAATTGTGAAGCAAAGTGGGCAAAGCTTGTATTAAAGGAAGAATCAGAGAATTATTAGCAAAAGGATGCTAAAAAGATGCTAAGGGCAAAGTGTTCTACTCCATTTGAAAAAAGGAAAGGACACAGCCCACCGAAATAGCACATGGTGAAACACCCAGAGACACACAAGTGAAAATAACTTTTCCATGTACGATGATAAATCTTGCAGGAAGTAGATTTAAGAAAAAAAGCAAAGCAGTTCCACCAATGTGTTTCAGCAATAAAGGCCTTAATCACTGCTACTTGATCAGTGAACTCGCGCCATCAATATACCCCTCCCTAACATGCTTCTGCGAGTGGTTAAAAATACACGACTGTTCAATAAATTATTATTATTGTGAATAGCCATGTGTTTTTAACACTCACAGATGCAAGTTTATTAATGGTTGTTATGTCACCTACTTAGATTTGAGCAGGGGTATACTGATTCAGTCCACTATTTAGATAGCTAGGATTAAGGCCTTTATGGCTGAAACATGTTGGCGGAATTCTTTTTTTTTTAATGAAACTTTTTGTATAATAACCAGTAACGTTTGGAGATGACTCGTGCTGTGGGCAGGATTTTCCCTTGGAATATTGATTTTTGCTTGGACAAACAGATGTGACTAGCTGTGATTCCCAGCAGTCTTAATGGGAATGCGACGATAGAGGACCAACCAAGGAGTAGATTGAGATTTTAATTATAACTTCCAAGGGTCCTCAAAGGTCAGTGTGTAATCTATAGAAATAGTCAGAACTTTGTTAATGCGAGACACAGGCGGATTGACTATGGGAGGAGTAGACCATTTTGTGACATATTTCTCTGCAAAGGGATAGAGCACCAGGAACCATTAAGGGACAAAGAATGGTTTGTCTGGGTATTTCCAATCTTTGTAGATAAAATAATAGAATAGGGGACAATGAGGAAACACACTGGTGGATCATTTAAATCCGTTGTTCTCATCTGGTGGGTCGCGACCCCGTGTTCAGTGGGTCACCGGGTGCCTTTCACTGTGCTAGGTGAGAGGCTCCTCAGTCTCCCCCTAAAGTGCAGTACTGTCAGTTCTTGCGCCGAGCAGCCATTCAAAATATGCTGCTCGGCGCAGATTGTCAGCTTGAGGTGGGGTGGGCTGGGGGTATGGCCGTGAGGGAGCTCCATCCATACATGCATTGCTTACAGCCCCCTTGCGTACCCTGTAGAGGTGCCTGGACCGGAGTGACATCACATTCTGGCTCCCGGCACCTCTACAGGGTGCACAAGGGAGCTATGCAAGCAATGCACATATGAATGGAGCTCCATCACAGCGCAGCAGACCACACTAGGCCTCAGGCTACGGATACACTCAAGTTCTCCTAAGGTAGGGAGACTGGGTGGATTAAAAATAAATAAATAAATGTCTGTTTGGAGAGTGTGTGTATGTGTGTGAGAATGTCCGTGAGTGTGTAAGCTTATGCCTGTGGTTGTGTGTGTCCGTCAGTGTTTTTGAGAGCCCGTTTACATTAGAATAGTGCATTAACTGCACAGTCCCGTGTGATTAACGCACTGTACCACGCAGTTGCACCTACCGTGCATTCTGGTATGGGAGGTGCGTTGCGATTTATTTGAATGGCACCCCAAACACACCTTGTGACTTGATAATCAAGGACAAATGTAGGACCTGAGGTTACACAGGATGAGAACCAGTGATTTAGATCAATAAGAACTGAGCCTAGGCATGAAGGTAGAGAAAAGAACAGTGAAAACCTCTCATTTTAAAGTGGGACTCCTGACTAGATTTAGTGTGTGGGTTCTACTTTCTAAGGAAGGGAGGATTGAGTCCTCTGGAGGATCCTAAACAGAATCAGAAATATGAGGCATCTCAAATTTTTCGCTTTTGTAATCAGAGGGGTCAACAAGTTGCACTGAGTCATAATGTTACTCAACATTATGAATGTGGAGTGCGTGCATGACACTATAGCTAGTAATTCAGCAGTTAATTCCTCAGTGTTCATCCTTTCTGTGCCAAAACGTGCATCCCCTCTAACTGTTGTTGAAAATGCAAGGCGGCGAGGCCCACGGCCTTCAACTCCCTCATATTTGAAGACTTGTGCCGCCAGACACGGTCCCACGTCCCCTGGCACATGAGATCCTGAAGGTGGGCTCCCCACCCCCATGCGCTGGCGTCCGTGGTGACCCTGACTGACTCCACAACCTGCCTCCCAGAAGACAGCCCGCATGGCCGATGTCATCAGCCCCAGAACTCTCATGAGTGACCTGCAGGATTCCTCCTTCGCTAGATAAAGGTTCATTACTTCTGCACCCAGCAGGGAGACTTTCTCCTAAGGGAGAGAAATCAGCCTGTTGCGGGCATCTATCCAGTACCCCAAATATTTCACAGTCTGCGAAGGGACCAGCTGGGACTTCTCTCTGTTCAGTAGCCACCCCAAGCTCTCCAAGTGGCTGATGGCGATTTCCAATTTCAGCCAGAGGAGGTCCCCAGAAGGGGCAAAAAATAAAAGGTTGTCCAAATACGGCACAACCCCTACTCCTCTCGACCTCAGGGGGGCAAGGGCCTCTGCCAGCATCTTGGTAAAAAATCCTTGGTGTGGACGACAGTCCAAAAGGGTAGTGCCCTGTACTGAAAATGGAGAACTCCAGCTGGTCCTCTGAACGCAAACCACAGTAGTTTCTGAGAGGGCTTCCGTATCGGGATGTGTAAATATGCATCCCTGAGATCTATCATTGCCAAGAATGCCCCCTGTGGTAGCAAGTCCCTTAAAGAGAAGATTGATTCCATATGGAACTTTTGGTAATGCACCACCTTCTTCAAGGGTTTCAGAAGGGTTCAAAATCAACCTGCTTTTCCCAGAGGGTTTCATCCGTGAAAGCAGATAAGAATAAAACCCCCTCCCTTCTTCCTTCTCTGGCACCTGCAGAATCACACCTTGGTCCAGCAGGTCTTGAAGGGACACCGTCATAAGTCTCGCCTTTTCTGGATCCCTGGCTAGTGATGTGATTAAATATCTGGAGGGGGGCGGACCCGTCAATTCTATCCTGTACCCTGATTTGATAAATTCCAGGATGAACGTGTTGTCCGACAGTGCTGCCCAATGTGGGAGGAAGTCCCCCAGCCTTTGGCCCACTTTGATCATGGGGTCACTGTGGTTTGGGCCCAGTTTGAGGGGGGTTAAAGCCACTCTTACCCTTTCCTCTCTTGAAAGCCCAGCTTTTGGGCTGGTTCTGCCCCTTACCTTTCCTGAAGTTTTGACCCCTTTGCCCACTAAAAAACTTTTGCTTTTGCTGTTGTTTCTTGGGCAGGGGAAAACCCTTCTTTCTGTCTGCAGACCGGTCTAACACAGTCTCCAATTCTTGCCCAAAAAGCAGATCCTCCTTAAAGGGCAATCCGCAACGGTTCACCTTGGAGGCTGCGTCCCCAGTCTACGTTTTCAGCCATAACGCTCTTCTGGAAGAGTTAATGAAAGCCCTAGTTCTCGCTGAGTATCTAACGACCTCTGCAGAAGCATCAGCTATATATGACACGGCCTTGCTCAGGACAGGGAGGGAATCCAAGATTTGTTTCCTCTCAGTACCCTCTTTCCAGGTGTGACAGCAGCTGCGCCAGCCAGATGTCCAAGGTTCTGGCCACACAAGTGATGGCAAGGCCAGGCTTGAACCCAGCGCTGGCTGTCTCCCAACCTTTCCTGAGCAAACATTCCGCTTTTTTGTCCATGGGGTCTTTTAGCACCACCATATCCTCAAAAGACAAATTCGACTGTTTCTAAACTTTGGATAGCGACACGTCCAATTTCGGACATTTTTCCCAAATCGCTGTGTCTTCCTCAGCAATGTTAAATCTGCGTTTAGGACTGGATGAAAAGAATATCTTCTTTTCTGGGTGTTTCCATTCAGATGTAATCATATCTTGCAGGGATTTGTGTACCGGAAAGGTGCGGCCCCTTTTTGGTCTGAAGCCCCTTGTACATTTTATCATGTACCGAGAGCTCAGTCATTTCTTCCTTCAACCCTAAGGTATCCCAAATGGCCTTTAGTAACTCTTAGATCTCAAAGGAAGGAAACAGGTATTTGGCCCTTTTTTGTTTCTGAAAATCTACCTCAGAGTCTTCCTCAGACTGATCATCTGGCCTCTGTGGGGAACCGGAAAAATCACTGGGTGCCTCTCCACTGGCTACACTCTCCATGTAGACATTCGAGCAACCATTACCTGAAGAACCTGGGTTGTTCTGCCCCCCTAAAAGAGGCCCCGTACTCTGAATGACAGACCAGAAAGACTGAAATGTAGAGACCATTTCCTCCCTCATGGTATCCATAAGACCCTTGAACATCCCAGCTGACTCTTTGGATACCAGCTTCTCTACACATCCCTTGCACAAGGGTTGCGACCAAGATGACGGCAGCTTGAGGTTGCAAGAGGCGCATCTTCTACCCATTGGGCGGGAAGTAGTAGCTGGAGCAAGGGGCTTATCATCTGGGGCTTTGACCTGTGTAAAATAAGAAATAAGGATGTCTTAGCCCTTGTGCCCTTGTCCATATGCCACACCTCGTGCACCACCCAAAAATCCTGGATATAGTTCAGAGAGCTATCCGCTTGCCCTGCCAAAGCAGGCCCCCCAACGCAAGCAGGGATAGGCAGGAGAGAATTTCCCAAATAAAAACTTGCCTACCTTTGCGCCAGTGCCCAAGTCTCCCAGATCAGGAGAGGCAGCCTGTGGTCCAGCGTCTGACGGCATGGTGACCCGTTTGCTGACCGCACACCTGGCCCGCTCATGGTGTCCCTCCTGGCTGTATGTGGACCCAGTCAGGTAACACAATGTGCCTCAACGTCCTGTAGCGTGGCCAAGCGGTTGCAGCCGCTGCCAACACTGCCATGACCCCCTCCTCCTTAAATTACTGAGCATGTGAACCAGCTTGGAACGCCCACCCAGTTCCGCGTTCCGAAAACCAGAAGTGACTCACCGGAAGTGCGCCTGTGACGTCACCTCCGCCGCGACGCCACCATTCCTTACCAAAAAATCGGCCGAAGGAAACACAAAAAAACTGAGGTGGGTTTGTAGGAGTGTCTTTTTATCTAATGTGGATGTGTTTCCTGATTCAGGCGAGCGGAGCCCTCTCTCTCATTGGCTGTCCTGGAAGATGACTGGGGAAAATATTTACCTTCAGCCCCGATCAGGGATACGCAGTGTGCAGGCCCTTTTGTAGCCACACAGCCTTTCACCCAAAAACATCCTGCTGGGTCCTCTTCTATGTGCACATAGTCCCAATTTCTTCTATGGGAAGCTGTACGGATGGTGTTTTAGGGTGGCTCCTTTTCCTTGCAGAGTCCTGTGGAGCCACCTTTCTGTGTGCTAGTAAGCTGTGTGTGTCTCCACAAACACACAGGCACAGCAAGCCATTCCCCTCTCCCCCACTCCCTGCTCTTCCTTTCTCTCTTTTACAGGCTAGTAGAAGGACAGCTGCTGGGGACTGCTCTGTAACTTGTGATCTTGTACTGACAAGAAGTTCAGGGAACAAGTTGAGAGATTTGGAGTCAGCTGTTCAAAAACAATGACTGAAAGTGCTTCGGCACTTCGGCTCTTTAAAAATGTAACAAAATACTTTGCTGGGCAATGCATATTTGATCAGGATTTATTATTGTGAAATAGTTTGATCGTTTAATACTACTTTAAGGTCTAGTTACAACACCTGATAAAATTAAATTACTCAGCAAAGATGCTCAAGAATAGCCTTAAAGGCTAACTTTACTTTTGTAAGCATGTTTCATGCTACACCATTATTTAGGGTGTAAATGAAACATAGTTACATCTCCAACCCCCTACCTCCACACACACACACTTACCTGAATTGTGAGGTTCTTCTCCCGGCAGGCTGCGTCTCTTTTTTTTAACTTTATTTGGTGTGGCTGTGCGTGGCTACATCCAAACAGCTGCATCATCCATTCACAGATCCTTTCCAAAGATCTGTGAATGGAGTGGCTACAAATCCTAGCTGCTACCAAGGTGACGCCACTGCACTCGTAGTCTTTTCATACCCCTCCCCCCCCGTCCCTTATCTGAAAGTCTGTACCTTGGTACGATCAGGGGCTGGAAGGAACAGTCTGCAGGAGCAAATCCTGATCATGCACTGCTTGCATGTGTGTGCATTTATTACATTTTCACAAAAGCTGGACTATGCTTTTCAGCATGCCTCCTGCTGGATGCCAGTGGGTGGTACACAATGAAAATAATGACTAAAAATAAATACAAATATTTAAAAATTTGTATTCCTGTGCACAGTAAATCAAACTTATTCAAAATAATATAGAGAACATTGGCTTAATTCATTATCTCACCTGGCTGGTATATGTGTGCTGGCAGTCCCGCTGCATAGGGGATTGTGGGCCTGTCCTAGAGTGCCCTGAAGACTTCCATTAATATTTCCCATTATGCTGTTTAGTGACAGCATTCCAGGATTTCCAGAGAGAGCGCCAAGAAGAGGAAGAGCTGCTAGTGTAGAGGGGGCTCCGGGGACTGCAGCTCGTATCAGCCCATTCATTAGTTGCTCTGCTCCCATGGCAGGAAGTGATGGTGCTGTCTGAGACAGAGGACCTGGGGGAGGAGTACTATGGTGCGACAGACAGGAACTGCTTCTACTTGGGCAGCCAGAGTGTGGATCCTGTAAAGTGTAATGCAATTTAGAGAAATTAGAAAAAAAGGTGAATAACTGAGCAAGTTCTTGGAGCTGCAGAAAAAAGGGATACATATTGGGAAAAGCAGATTAAGGTATGGCAAATACAGGGAGAGAAAAGCAAAGAGTAGCAGTTAATACATATAGAGGTGTCAATGTGTGAAAATACAAAGAATACAATAAGATATGAGCAAAAAAGTTAAGCAGAAACAAGGACATTCTGGGAATTTCAGTATATATACGATAGATATAAGATAGAGTGAAAGTGGCAAATAAGGGGTGATAGGAAGTACAACTGGGTAGTAGGAGAAGAATGAGGTACTCATCTTTTTTTAGGCCCTAGAATCAACACAGCATTTCTCTGGAAAAGCTTACAAGCCAATATTATAAGTAATACGAAATCTCATAAAATTACGGTCCTAGCACAATATAACACATATCTGACAAATGCCTTCCCTTTTGGAATATCAGCATATGTGAAATAAACAAATAAGGGAGGAAAGTTACAAGGCACACAACAGGAAGTGCTCCCATAGCAGAAACTTATGCAAGTGCAAACAAATGCAAATACATTTTCTCGACCTTAGCAACCCATTGTACTTGCTGAACAATTTGAACCAAATGCAGCAATCCACAGAGCAGAACAATTTTAAATATCCTAATAAAAGTATCATGGAATTGCCATCCACTGTTAAAAATTATTTTTATTTAAAAAATGCAGTATTTTAAAAATACTTTTTTTTAGGAGAGCTGAAGAAAAAGTGACCAATCTCCTGGGAAACTAGTAAAGATCTGAGACATGATGGGTAGAGGAAAGATTATATGATGGCTGCTTTACAACATTTTTTGTTTACCAGTGTCCCAAACTCCTGTAGGCGGCACTATAACTTGAATGTAAATTAAAGCGGAACTTTACACTCAAAACTCAAATCCCACCAATGCATCCCTCTATTTATGCTGATTAATAATAACATAGACATGTTAGGTGTAAGGTGCTGTGATATTGAAATACTTACACTTGCAGAGCATTCACTTCCTGCTTTGAAAGTGCAAATGACTTCAGTTTGCCAACGCAATGCACACTGGGATTGCCTTGTCAATGAAATGAGATCTTGTTCATGGAAAAAAAAGAAAATAGCTGCACGATCTTGTGAGATTACTCTTTACAGCATGCAATGTGGATCGGTAGTTTCATTTTAGCATATGCACAAGAATAGCGGCGCATCGTCAGAAGGGGGTGTGGCCGTGGTAAATAATGAATTATTTACCTTGCTGACATGAAGGCAGCTTGGAAGGAGCGGCTTTTTCGGCGCCGAAAGAGCGGCTTTTTCGGCGCCGCAATTTAAACATGTAAAAAGGTATTTCTAAAAGAGGATAAAGTGTTTTAAATGTCTTTAATGTTTATTAATGCTTATGGGAATTTTTTTTCGATATTCCATTATGCAGTGTAAAGGTCCGCTTTAATTCCTGCATCCCTCAATTGACTATAAAGAAGGTAACACTAAATGGGAGTGTGTTCTTTATTTAATAATGTTTTGTTGATAAGTGCATATTTTATGATACTCTTCTTTGGACGTATAAGGACAGGAACAGTGGAAGTATGACCAAACAGCATCTCACAATCACCAGTCCATCTTTTCTCCCCCTCCCATTCACCTCACCTCAGAAGGAGAGTTTTCCATTCGAAAGCTGCCCTTTGAAGAAGGACTCTTATTGCTGAAGGAGTCCTGGGAACTCACTGAAGGCAGAGAAAAAACAGACACTGTTAAAGAACATCTGTCACAGATTAATCTACCATTCACTCGGTGTGAGGCAAAAGCTCAAAACGGTGTGCAATTTATAACACCAGTCTGTATTTCATGAATTTACATGGTGTTGGCCTTTAACACAGCAAAAACAAGAGAAAAATTACTGCAGACCGATATAATAAGAATAGTAACTTACAATTAGAGATATTGGTTGGTGGTAAACTTGGAGGAAAGGGGCAAGCCAGCTGGACATTGAGTAGCTGTAGCTTTTCTTTACGAGCCGTAAGAGTCAATATCTGATCCTGCAGGGAACGATTCTCTTTCTGCAGAGAGTGCAGAGCTTGAAGCATGTCCACAACTGTTTATGCAAATGTGAAAATTACATTGACTACACAGCTACATTGACTACATAACTACGAACAACAGAAGTGTACAGTGTTTTTATGCAAATTTAGTAATAAATGGATGACTACAATGACAATAAATTTACAGCAACTAATGAAAAAAACAAACATTCTCATCAGCAGTACAACATAAATTGGTCAAGCAGCAGAAAGAGATACAGATACATACAAAAATCATCAAATCCAGTAAAATGATATACAGTAAATCTAAAGTAGAACTGAGAACTATTCATGGCTGTGTTGCACCCTTGATCCTCCTTGTAGAGGGATGCTACCCGGAATACTGTAAAAACATTATTATTCTGAAAGACTGGAAGAGAGTGCAGTGACCTGGGCAGTTGCTGGATATAAATATTATTATTTAGCTGGGAATGTCATATTTTTTTCCTGCTCATGGACATCAGCTTTAAATGTGTGTATCTAGTAATAGTGAATTACTACCTACATGTCTGCCAGCAATTGTCACTTTCCAGTTTGCAGAATTTTGGATATAAATAATTTACTAGTTTATATCCATAGCACTACCATAATTTACAACTGGATTATATTCACATGACTCTCATACTTAGCAACTGGACTTTATTTACAGCACTGTCATGTGTCACAAACTAACATTAAACAGCAATATTGTGCTTGTCAATACTTCCTCTCATGCTTAATTTTGACCCACAAGCCCCCAAGTCTTACTGTTAACCCCTGCCTCTCCGTGCTTCTCCAGCAACTGCTCAAGGTTGGCTGTGATCTGTGGTACATTGTCGCTATTGGATGGGCCACTTGAATCAAACAGAGGAGGGAGACTACTGATGGGTGACCTAAAAGAAAAATCAAACAACATAATGGGACATCTTTCCTATATAATATTATTATAAAAAACTGAGGCGATTGAAACAACCTTTTTTCAATAGGAATTCTTCCACAGTTCCTATAAGTGCTCAGAGCATAGAACAGAGCCTATACCTGAGCAAATCACAGCACATGATTTGCAGCCCAGTCCAAAGCTGCACAGCATGTGTCAGTTTCAGGCATGAAAGCCTTCTCAGAGGCATGTGACTCTTAATCCTTTGCCCTGTGTGCTATAAAGAGAGATTGTAACATTTACTGCTGGAGGTTCTATCACCAGGAATTAATCTAACAGGAAAACATGTTCCACTTCCTGTTGCAGAATTTTGCACTGCAAAACTAATAACTTTCCAGCATATACAATGTTTACTTTGTAGTATCCATGAGATAAAAGAATGTACAGACATTCTTTTATCTCAATCACACAGTTTTCCCAAAGCAGTATGTACAATGGTAAACACTGTGCACATCCCTGTGCTGCGCCTCTTCTTCAGGAGTTTGCCCTAGTCTCTCTCACAGCTCACCCCACACTGTGTACAAGAGCTTCTCTGGCAGCTCCTTCCCATCTATCGGCACTATGTTGTTTTCCAGCTTTCCCCAATTGTCCACAATACATTTTCTAGTTCTCTCTCTACCGTTTATATTACATTCTCCCCACACTATGCTCCCTGAAAGCTTTCCCCTATGCCCACACTATGTCCTTTACACTGAACTCTCTGCAATTCTACGCTCACTCCCCATTCACAACACACAGCGTGTGTTACTATTTGCATAATTCACATGTGTGCTGCTGTGCACTGTACTGCGTTTTTAAAATACATTGCAGTGCTTTTTTTCCCAACTAGTATGTAATCCTTATGTGCTGCAGCATATTGCTATGCATTACAGCATCAGAACGCACTGCAAAAGTGCTACATGTCCTACTCTTTTTTACAGCGCACACCAATGCAGGGGGAGAGGCACTGTGACATAGATTATTGTGATTTAGTCATAATAAGCATGTGGATAAAGAACCAGAATTTCATTAAAATAATGACAGCCAATATCGTTTTTCCATCTGGGAACTAAGGTATCTTACAACTCATCCAAAGTTTTAAAAAAAATGTCTGTGCTCTGTCTCTTTTATTAAGAAGCTTAAATTATGTTTCTGGTATAAAGCATTTTAATGCAGTGTTACAAAACAAGTGCAACTTTATATACATGGACACTATTAAAAAAAAACCAGCAAAACAATAAAGAGCGGAAGGCAATGAAGTGATTAAAATAAAGTAATTAAGGGTAACCATTTATTTAATTTGAACAGGTTTACAATTCACATAGAACACCAATAATACATTCAAAAATGAATGAGCTGAGCTGTCACATTGACAGGTCAGCATGCATATTACACTGGGAGATCAGCTCTTCCAGTGTATCATCAACGCTCTACTGTCCATGTGACAGCTGTCCTCTGCACTGTTTATCAGGTGCTTTTGATATAATGCACAGACAGCTGTCATACAGACAGCAGAGCCCTGTTGATTACACTGCAGGGCTGTATTTTGACAGACCAGCCTTGGAGAGCAAAGGAGACAGCAGAGAGTAGAGTCATGAGACACTCCCATGCCAGTTGTGACCTGTCCACCACAGCGCCACAATGCCTGTCCTGCCTTTGGGTCAGTCTGGTCCTGGTCTTAAGAATTCTACAAACCCCACTCTCCACTATGCTATCCTGTTACATGCGGTCTGTGAACACTGTCTCATGGGTTCCATAGTGGAGACAGACTACCAAGTAGATAGTAATATATTTCATAAATATGCTGGAGCTGTGCATGTTGTAATCCCTGCCCCTTTCCAAGCACCATCTCTGCTCAGAGGTTTTCATGGCTGGTACAAAAACAGGATGGAGAAAAAAACAGTACATACATGTAGTGATGTCCAGTTCAAGAATGAACCGTTCTTTTGAATCGCTTGTTTTCAATGAACTGGATTAATCGATTCCGCTGACTGAACTGATTCGTTTGAAACAGTTCAGTGTTAAAGTGTTAAAGGAGAACTATGAGACGAGTGATTTACACTTGTCCTCATAGTTAAAGCTGACGTGTGACACTGAAACTGTCACACGTCGGCTCTATTGATCGGGAAGTGAGCGAACACATACCATGGCTGACAGAGCAGCGACTGTCAGCCACCGCTCCCCTCAACGTGATTAATAAATCTTGGAAATAAAAAAACTATTAAAAAAAGAGAGTACTTCTCTCAATTCTTAAAAAAAGACATTCATCACCCAAGGACTTTGGCAAAAAAATTCTGGGGCAGGCTTGGAGTGGGAGGGGTTATACAGGGCTGTCCTGAAGGTATCACCTGGTGTCCAATCACCTGAAGGTAGTTTCATAACACACTGGTCTAAGTATCACCTCCTGTGTCCTGTCCTACGATATCGCAGCAGTAGTGGATCAACTTCCAATCTGCTTTTTCTTTTTTCCTCCCAGTAAACTCCGTCTTCCAATATTCCATAATCAGCAGTGGCTCCTGTTATCTCTCCCCCATCCTTTAATTTTTTTATGATCTGCGGCTCTGCATATTCTTCCATTATTCCCTGATCATCTCCCTCTCTGCCTCCTATTCTTCCCCAGCTCCATGTTCAGTTTACACTCTGTCGCCTCCTATGATCAGTTCCAGTGAGATGGTATAGATGACCAGATTTGTGTTCAGCACCAAAACTATTCAGCCTAAATTCTGCTACTTTTTTTTTAATCCTAAAATTTTACTAAAAGTAGCAACATTTTTTTCCAATACTTACATGGAGGAAAGACTTTCTCTTGGAGAACTTCCACTACACACAAAGCTGCAATCTTCGATTTCAGGCTCTGGATAACAAATATGCTTGCCGTTAGTGCTAATGTCACTGTTTACATTCACAGAGTGTGAAGCATAAGAAAAACATTAGAACATTTATTTTCTCTCAACAGAATATTTCAACAATCTTCCCATAAATTATGTGTTCACTTAATGTGTAGTAAGAATGTAATATTCCTGTAAAAGCGGATGTTCAGATTCCAAGTACCGTACTCGGTACAAATACATGTACAGATACTTTTCGAGCTCCAAGACTAGACTATAGAAAACCTCAAAAGTTTCGGCGGGCTATGGACCCGCCGATCGCCTATATGTGAAACACCCGGTAACGGGTGTGTGCATTTAGCGGGTCTTTTCTGCCCGTGCGTGCCCGCTAGGGGGCGCGCGCGAGCAGAAAAAAATTGCCGTCTGGAGACGGCAACCCGCAGATGCTGCAGTGCCGTCCGTCCGTTTTTTTACTACGGGCGGACGGCAAGAGGTTAAGGAGCATATGGAGCTCCTGGGATTTGTGCATCCTTGTTTTAATGTATGATTTTTTAAATAAATATATATAAGTGATGCACCATTACCATTTTTACAAGTACAAAGACTGATACTTGTCCAAGTACTCACAGATACAAGTACTGATACATTTTAGTTTATTGTCATGTGACAGTTTTTCTAAAACAATACAGACTAATGATTTTAGGATAGTCGTGGAGCGCCAGGGCCCAGTCACAGCTCCCTGGTAGTTCTCGTGAAAATGCCAAGTATCTACACTGGTATCTGAACATCACTAGTAAAAGCCTCTCTTGTGAGAACTTTCAAAAGCCCTGAGGCATTTCTAGGCCTCACAATCTTGATTTTGATGTCAGCAGACTCAGAGCTGTTACTTAAGTGATACTATCTAGTATTCCCCTTTGCTCCTCCCCGGGCTGCTATATAAAAGTAGAGAGGTGAAGGGACAGGCAAAGGAGTTCCCAACACAGAAAGTAATTGGACATTCCCAGAAGAGGAGAGGGCCATAAAGTGCAAGAACGCAAGGGGCTGTGCAAGGAAACGGACCCTTAGGAAGCAGGCGAATGTGGTAGGGAGTTCAGAAGCACATTGCAAGCCAACAAAAAATGGAGTATAAAAAGAAAAAAGTGAGAATTTAGAAAACATTTTTCTATGCTTTTACCTGCAATTTCTAATGATGGTGACAGGGTCTGTTTTAGTAGATGTAAACCCTGACATGTATTCTGTTAAAAGAACCAAGCATAATTAACAATTACCATGTTTAAAAAAAAAAAATTAAATGCTTGTTGTCATTTTTGTTGCAGCTAGGTGCTACTGCAGCACCTTTGTAGCCACCTTTTGTCTACTTACATGTACTTCAGCGGTGGCTACTTGGTATGTTTTAGTGCAGGTTTTCTATTGGTGACAGCAGTGAACAATGCCAGCATAATGTGTGTCACAAAAACCACTTGTAGTCCCCATCAGAAGTCCATGTGACAAGGTGACAATGCAAGAGCACATGTTGGAGGCAAGCACAGACTGTTGTAATTTCATAGCAGGATGTTTTTGATCAAGGACTTTAATTGCAGAATCACCAGGTATTATTTAAACGAACACTACAGATTTTAAAATACAGAGAAATACTATTGAAATTACATTAACATGTTACAGCTCATATAGCGATTTTTTTATTTTAAAGAAAACAAACTCTAAGGCTTTGCACAGCTTTTACAGCTTTTAACATTCACTACAATCCCACATTTAGTTTACTAATTTGTGTTGAGACTGTAGTGCATCACAGGAGTGAACTTGGAGCGATGGCTATTTTACAATACACACAGGGACCATGGGGAACAAAAGTAGCCACCCTCCAGAAGGAAGGACAGTGTCAGCACCAATTCAGAGATGATTTGAGGATCTACAGCTGAGTTATACACAAATAAGATACATTTGTGTTAATAGTTAAGGTATTTGAATGCATTTTTAAGATTTAACTCCTGAGTTTAGTGTCACTTTAAGACATTATGTTTGTGTAGCATTGTCTCAAGTTTCTCCTTGTCACAGAGGGGTTCTTCCATGGTACTCAGATACAGTATTGCAGTATTGTGCATAATAAAACACAGAAATACCAAACACCACATCACAAATGGTACGTTCTTTAGACATTATTGTAAATGACAATATGAAGAAAAAAACATCAGCTTAGCCGCAAAGTGTCTATAGAAATTGTATTTTCAGGCTCCAGAAAAAAAAAAGAGCCAATTTAATTTAATTATCGCTAGAAGATACATAATAATTATATTACAACAATTCTGCAATTCCCAAAGGCATTTGTAATCCAGAATGCAGGATGTGCAATGTGAGAAATCAATTTTGTACATCTACAGTCATAGCCAAAAATATTGGCACCCCTGCATTTCTGTCAGATAATGCATCACTTCGAGCAGAAAATTGTTGCAATTACAAATGTTTAGGAATTCTCTGTCTGAGCTATCTCTGCTACTGAGAGGGCTTAGCAGCAAAGAAAGTGATTTCAAGTACAAAAGAAAAAATCCAATTTCTCAATCATTTATTAAGGGACACTGCACTTCTAGAGTCAGTACCCTGGGACATCCAAAAGCTCCCAAATAAAGGGATGGGTACTCCCCAACAGTTGCCAAATCTGAAGTAAGCCCAAAAGCAAACCAGAAATTTTACGCAGATGCCTGCCAGACCTTGTAGCCACATCCATTATAAATGTATGAACTGAAGCCCAGGCTGCAGTTTTACAAACCTGGGAAAATGAAGGCTGATGGTGAAAGCCCAGGAAGTACTCATCGCTCTAACAGAGTGAGCTCTAAAAGGAAAGAGGGAACCCTGTGTTTCGAGGAGTCTGGACAATGGTTTGTCTGATTTATCTGTAATTGCTGGTACTTGATACAAGATTAACCTATGGGGACTGCAGGAATCACAAAAGGGAATCTGGCTTCCGACACAACCCTGACTGCCCACACAACATCCACCGCTACTTATTTTGCTTGCACTGGAGCTATGACCAAGGAAGGTAAAACTAGGTTTTTATTAATATGGAAGGCTAAAACTACCTTGGTAAAAAAAATAACTATCTGGGCTGCAAGTTGGAGTCTAATCTATCTCTTTGAGAAGTCCTCCCTGTAGGGATAAAGGACTGAAGTTTTTGGGAGACAAGAATGGCTTGTCTGGATGCTTTTATTATTGAAACTTAATTTGTCAGGGGATTATAAGGGAAAACCTCTGGAGAGCGCTCAGGTTTGTAGGACACCAGACCAGCTACCTTGAATAAGGACAAAGGTGGTCTCCTTCCATAATGAAGAAAGCTTACCAGTGGGGATGCACCGAAATTTCGTCAGCCGAAACATATCGGTCGAAAATGGTACTTTGGGCAAAAAGCCGAAAGTACCATCTTTCATCCGAAATGGCGGTGCATCAGTGATTTCTCTTCTCCTCGCTGGGCACTGCTCTGTGTCCCCTCTGACACAGAGCATCGTCCAGCGGGGAGGAGAGAAACTGTCAGGAGGCCGAGCGGGGAGGAGAGCATCCCCGCACCACCCCACTCGACCTCCTGTGACAAGTCAGGATGGAGGGTGGGGTGGGAGGGGGGGGGGGGGGGGGGGGGCCTA